>NW_020837983.1:19140905-19229319 GCF_003676395.1 Aethalodelphis obliquidens
ACACACACACACACACACACACACACACACACACACACACACACACACACGAGATTAAGGATCCTATTTGGTTTTTGTTATTTGTATACCTAGATCAAAGTAAAAGTTAGCCAAATGCTAACACTTGATTCTTTAACGTGACATTCTACCCAACCATTGAAAGGAGCAATTAGAAGTTGAATTGTTTTTTAAAGAGATATTTATGGATTTTGTTTTCATACCAAGTAACACATGCAATTTAAATTAATGTTCTTCCCTCTGTGTCTTTGTTTTAGTGTAACACAGACATTTTCTTGAGAATTTTAATATGAAATGACCTTTTCTAAAATAATTTAATGCATGCCTCTGTCTTCCTCAAGCCCTACCCCTACCGTATGGCCTCTTCCCCTACCACACTATTACTTCAGGAAGGGACAGACCATGTCTAGCTCTTCCTCAATGCTATACTTTCTGCACCTAGCACAATGCTTGGCATGTAGTAGGTACTCAATAAGTGTTGTTGTTAAAGAATGAGTGATTAATAGCTAGAAGAATTGGAGAATAATGAGAAGGAGTATTAACGTGAGAGAACAGTATATATGAAGGCAGGGAGTAATAAAAGAGCATTTTGCAATTAGGTCACTGGAAGTACCTTTATAGCATGAAGACAACATGGAGGAGAGTGGTAAAGGGTGAGACTAGAGGTCATGAAGATGCTCACAAGGCTAAGCAAAGAAGTGCCGCTTTGTTGTTGAAGCCTAGTGAAATATTGCAAGATTTCTACCTAAGGATGAAAATGAGGAGGTTTACATTTTGGAAAGTGTGCAGGTAAAAATGTAGAGGATAGATTGAATGGAGTCAAGACTCGGGACAACAGACCAGTTAGAAGCCTATTGCAGTAGGTGGGAGTGTTTGAACTAAGAACAGAAGAAATAGAAATAAATAAGAGAAAAACAACTCAAGAAAATTACAGAATTATCACCCCCAAATCCTGTCTACCTTTTAGATGCAAAGGGTGATGGAATGAAGGAATTCAGATATACAAGAAGCATTCAAAGATCATGTTTGGGAGGAAAGAATTAAGTTCTAAAATCTTGACTTTGAGGTACTTGCAAAGCATCTAAGTGAAAATATCCAGTTAGCTTTAAGGGTCTGGGACCCAGTATTCATTCACTCATGTTTATCCGTCATTAAGCTTCCTTTTTGTGTGTGGAAGGCACTGTTATAGGTATGAGGGTTAGTGGCAAAGAGAACAGTCTTTGCTCTCATGAAGCTTAGAACCTAGGATGAACATATACAATAGTCAAGGAGACAAGTACACAACATAACTTCAGTTAGTTATATGTAATGTGAAGAAAATAAAACAGGGCTTGGATCTAGACAGGAGATTATTCTAAACAGGGTGGCCAGAGAAAGCCTCTGAGGTGACATTTAAACACAGACCTCCAAAATGAGAATAAATCTTGTCACACTAGCTAAGCGAAAAGAAAATTTAAGGTGGTGGCAAGTTGTCAACATTATCAAAACCCACAGAGTGCAATAAAATAAAGATATAAAAATGTCCTTTGGATCTAGCTATCTGGAGGCTCTTGGTGACTTAAATGAGAGTGGTTTAAGTAGGTACAGGAAGAGATGTTAGATTGAAGAAGGAAGGCACAAATGGGCTTAAAGAAATACAGAGCATTAGCACAAGATAATTTTTAAAAGAAAGCTTGGCTGTGAAGGGACAGAGAGAAGCAGCACAGATGCCAGGATCTGAGGAGTGCCAGGAAAGAAATTTGTAAATGTTTCCAATTATATTTTTTCATGAATCTACAGAGTGAGTACATTTATGCAAACCTCAAAGATAAAATTTAGCCCACTGATAAAATGACATATTGTTTTAGAGGTGGGTGATAGTATTTTTTGTTTAGCCCATTAATTTCATGGTGGAGTAAAAATGGACAAAAACTGGGGTGCTGCATGTTGCATAATGTAAAGAGTTGACATCTGGTCACTAAGAGATTACATCAGAATGGCTTGGAGTTAATACTATTTTCAAAGCATTTCTAAATTTAAAGGATGGGTCTTTTTCCTTGAGCCATTGCTTTCATAATATCATGAGAGAAATTTTTAAACTTTCCTTTGGAGAATGATGAAAATATTTGCTCTTTCTGATTCAGCATATAATGGGAACAAGTCTTGATGAAGAAAGTCACACTTTCAGTAATAAACATGCAGACACACCTCTAAAACGAGCTGAAAAACTAAGCATAATTTGGCCTAATAATTTTAGCTCTACCATCTTATTTCCTTCCTGAGTGTAGAAGAAATTCTTATTGTACAAAGTAGCACTTTAAATACATTGTCAAGTGATGGCAACAACCATCATTTTTCTTCTCCTTTCAGTGGCTGTTCCTTTATTTTACCAGGCAGTGATGCCATTTCTGATTTTTAAAGTAAGACTTTAAATTAAGACTTTATTAGCTATTTTTTTTAAAAAAATCTTTTATCAAGAAAACCTCTGGCGCTAAAAATTAAATGTCTCCAGGAATGTTTTTGTGTCATTAGGATACGAACTAATGATTAGCTATCAGACTGGGTCTCTACCTAGAAACTGCTCAGCAGACCCAGATTTTAATTGAGTGCAGCAAGTAAAACAGGGCTGTGCTTGCTATGCAAGGCAACTGTCAAGTCTCAAAGAAGTCGCTGAGCATTTCTCATAACCAATTAATATATGACACATTAAATAACATGGACTCGCTATTCTTTATTAAAAGAAACTAGGGCAGGGCTGCTAAATGAAAACATGTTAAGAATATCTGCAGCTCGGAAAATTAGATTTCTGTTCAGAATTCTCTGCAATTATTTCTAAAGTTAAGAGAAGTGACCCTAAGATTTCCTCAAACTTCCTTCACAATTTAAACCGTTCTTATCACAAGAACAAGGTCAACATTATGTGCATAGATAGTTATTGAAAATTTTGCTGACATGATGATAGTTTATCCAGTGAATAACAAATAAATCTGGGTTTGCTTTTTGATCTGTCCATTACTAACTTCTTTACAGACTAAACCATTTTTTTAAATGTGTATTAGGAGACGCTGAGCTTATACTACAGCCTTTCCAGGGAAGCAGGACTCTATAAATTATTCCTTTCTCTAGTGTTTGTATAACAGAGAGCAAAGGACATGTAAATAGCTGTATTTATTCCATACCGTAAATTGGAACCATGCTACCAGCAGACTTCATATTTTCTCTCCTCTAAATGGTTATTTGAACACTGTTTCAAACTTAGAAGATATTCCTTATAGCAAGAAAGTTATATAACTGGTGATTGGATATATAACTTCCCACAAGTCCTATTTATTAGAAATCGTACAGTCTACTTATGTTACTAGTTGTAATAAAATTGAATTGAGGGAGAAATCATATTTTGGCTAAAGAAAGAGGAGGAAGAATAAATTATTTGATTTGATTTTACTGGTCCAATTTGGTATTAGGCAAAAATTTCCAAGGGCTTGCTTAATTACACCCAAATTCTACTGCCTCTCCAGCTTCATGATATATCATTGTCTAATTCTCAAAACTTCTCAGAAAGGGGAAAAAGTGGTCATGAAATTACCAGTTGGCAAAAGTCAGTGGAGAAAGTTAAGGGCCTTTATGGTGAAAGTGAAGAAGGGAATAAAGACTGTACTTTGGGGACTCCGTGTATTGTGAAGCATAAGGCAAAAATTCTGGCTTCCATTAAAATTCTACCCACAATATAGTACTAACATCAATACAGTAGGAATTGAAAGAGTGGCACAGACATTTTTATATTTTGGAACAAACAGATTAGTCAACCATAAAACAGGATTGCAAAGTCCATTACACAAAGTATTTGGAAGAAAATATTATGCACAGGTTTCAGAATTAATACTCAATAAGCATTGTCTCTCTTCCATGAAAAAAATTAATTATAGATTTCTAGCAAGATTAAGAGCATATAGAAAAATTAAGTGAAAAATGGAGAGAAGATCCTTGGAATATTTATGGAAGGATCTTTATGAAGTCTTTAATGGAAGCTTCCATTAAAATTATATGCACAATAAAGTGTCAACATCTTTATATGGGAATTAAAAAATTCACATAAGGCATTATTATATCTGAGATCAATATATTAATTGTACTAGTACAGAGCTGAGTCAAATGGGACCCAGCATTTGACCAATTTGCTATGCTTGACCTATCTGTATGGACATGGTAAGATTTATCACTCCTGCCCTTGATACTTTATTTTAATCCACTTTTATTTGACAAATATGTTTAAACACTGTTAGGGACTGATTGTGTCCTCCCCAAAATTCATCTGTTGAAGGCCTCACCCCCCCCAGTGTGATGGTGTTAGGAGGTAGGGCCTTTGAGAGGTAATTAGGCTCAGATGAGGTCATAAAGGTGGAGCCCCCATGCTGGGAAGAAGAGACACCAGAGCTCTCTCTCCAACATATGAGGATATAGCAAGAAGACAGCCTTGTGAAAGCCAGGAAGAAGTTCTCTAGCAGAACCCAACTGTGCTGGCACCCTGATGTCACACTTTCCAGCCTCCAGAACTATGAAAAATAAATGCCTATTGTTTAAGTTACTCAGTCTATGATATTTTGCTATGGCAACCTGATATTTTGTTATGACTAAGGCAAGCATCTACTTTATGCCCCACAATTTGCAAGGCACAGAAATTTAAAAATGAGTGAGATAGATAGGATCCTTGCCCTGAAAAGTTTCACTGTATTCTTGGATACAGCTTGAGTAGTGTGAAATAAATGTGGAGCTACCAGAGTGATGACATCAGTTATATTTACACACTAACTTGAAAGAAATCAGCTTTTATATTTACTGGAAAATATCTACATCTTGCACTAAATCTAGTGACATGTTTTTGTGTTTCTCCGTATGTGTATTAAACTGTGTCAGTCTTTTGATTTCTCAGTCCAGAAGAGATGAAAACATAGAAAAAGGCTCAACTACAGTCTACTGATGCCTAAAGAAAGAAACTTATTTTCCTGATACTGACATTAATGGAATATATTTTATCCTGGTACAGAAAGAACCCTAAAAGAACTGGCGCTATCTTTAGTAAAATATCCCAAGTTTTGAGATTCTTACTGTAAGCTTAGAGACAAGTAGAGAGCATAAGACAAAAAAGAAAAGAAAAGAAAGAAATAAGAAGAAAAGTAAGAGACTGGTTCAGAAAATGGTACCATAGATCAGAGAAACCTGTTAGATAATTAGTTAAATTTGTGAAATTAGAAATTTGACTTGCATTTACTCTTTCCTAGGACTTCGTATTTAGAGCCCAGCTAAAATTCACTCTCTGTTACTGAGAAATGTCTTCTTGTATCTAAAAGTAATATGTATTTAGAGGAATCAGAATGGCTTATTATACTTTAAACTCTAAAACAAATTAAAAGATTTTAAAAATAAGAATTTGTATAAAGAGACGATGGTGACAAATGATTTTAATTCTCAATATGTTTTTCACTTTCTTCTTTTTTACCTCTCTATGGTTTTGCATGTTCTTTTACAGTATCTGTACATTAGTTTTGTGTCAATTTCTTCCTAATTCTCAATTATCTTCCATGCATCAAATTTTATTGTGGGGTGGAGCTGTAGTAGTGAATCTCCAAATTATTCTGGTTGGCTCAAATCCCTCTCACATAATTTGTATTTCCTTGCCATGGGGCACATCTCTCCCCCCCCCCCAAATTCCCCCCCCCCACCACTACCACCAAGTTTTTAATGTTCAGTGGGTCAGAAAACCCATGGCCAAGCCCGAAACTCTCCAAGTACTCATTTAGTGATATGTGGAATCCCTTTTTCATTGTGCCTCACCTTTGAAATGTAGTTTCATCAGGTTTATCTTTTGGTTTCATTATTTCAATGTTTCTTTGAATTTCAATTGTGCTGCTCCAACCAGGAGGGTCTCATTTTTCAGTGTGATCAGAACAAATACACAAAACTTTTTGATTTGTTTGTTGATTGTGGTTGTAACTGTTAAGTTAAAGCATAAAGTTTTATGTTGATTTTTTCTGGTAATTCTTAAAGTGTCTCAAAGATAAGAAAGTAAAATTGTGCTTAATCTATTTCAGTTGATTACCTTTTCTTTCCATGTTAACATCTAATGTTGCCAAATATACAGGAAAATATGCAAATTGCTGCAACCTTTAATATAGGAATTTGAATATAGGTCAAAATCTTTAAAAATGATTATATTCTTTGGTCCACAAAATTCACTGCTAGGAATGGGTCAAAAGGACATAAAATTGTCACCTAACATTTATGCATCAAGTATGTTTACTGCAATGTGCTTGTTGCATAAAGTGACAATTTGGGAACCATCTAAATATCTAGGAAGAACAATATAGTAAATAATGGAATACTGTGTCTACATTTAAAATGATGTTATGGAGGTATAATTGTGATTATGGGTAACGTTCACATTGTATTATTTTGTTGAAAAAAGTATAAAAGCAGAGATACTACTTCTATAAGAAAATACATATATTTCATTATATACTTGGAATAATAAATAAAAGAATGTAAAAATAAAGAGATTGGGTGATTTTGTTATTTGTATAGTATATGCTGTGCTCTCTACAAAGAATTTTCAGTGTTATTTTAAAATAAGCAGGAGAAAAGATTCACAAGATTTTGTTGTTGCCAGTAACTTCATTAAAAAAAAATTATCAGTTCTTAGAATGTACTTAGTTAGCTTTTTAAAGTTCAAATATTTACTTTCTGAAATAATAAAGAAAATATTATGAGGAGACTTCATTTGATTTAGTTCTTAACACAAAAGGTTTTTTTCCCTTCTGTTGAAAATGAGTTGAATAACCAATGATGGCTTTCTCCAGTAACATAATACTTTTAAAATGCTTTCAACCTAATGTTACATGTAGATTGAAACACAACATAAATTCAATAATTCATGTATCAGATTCTCAACAACCTTAAACAGAGGACAAAAGACCAGATCTGATCGATCCATTACTACTTAAGGTTACCTGCTTAGTGTTGTTTTGTTTTTCTCCTAGAATACTTTACCTATATTAGATTCTTCAAAACCAGAATATGTGTGATATGTTACCAATAAAAATATATTTTAACCACAGTAACAGTGCACTGACACATAACTGTTGGTTGAATGAATGAATAAATATGAGATAACTAAAAAAGAAAAAATAAGAATGCCATATTTAAACAGTTCATTTTTCTTTTACATGTTTAGTTTTTGAGATAGTAATGTCTTTCTTTATAATTTCCCTAGATTAACTTTCCTTTTGCTGTTTCACAGTCTTTGTTCTCCTCTGTTCCTGTAACATGTCTTTTTTAGATACTGATCTTTCTACCCCTATTTCATAGTTTTATTTCACCAGATTAAATTACATCTGTTTAAATACAAATAAACATTTGTAGAAAAAAGCCATGAATCCCAATGAAGTTATTAAAGTTCAAGCTACTGTAAAATGTGAGAGCAGTCCAAATATTTGTGCATGTAATTTGGATATCCCTCACACCTAATAAATTTATGAACCTGACTTAAGAAGTCATTGCATCTTTGGGTTTGTTTACTGACACAGCCATTGTTTTTGCTGAGGTCCCAACATGGGGGCCACTAATTAGTTCTAGTTTTTTGATACTTAGGTAACCTTTATTCCCTTTACTACTTCCTTCCATAGTTTACTTGCTGTTCCCTCCTATGATGGGCATTGTTTATTCTACCTCCTGGCACGAAGAGAAGCATATTTTTTTTCAGAAGTTGGGGAAGGAACAAAGGGGGTCTCCAGCAGAGGGGTTGACATTCTTAGTGAAACAATTCTTCAGTTTTCCACACAGCTCTTTCCTTCCCAGGATATTGCATACATTTCTTTTATGTAGAGGGCCTGGGGTTGAGGTTAAAAATGAGGGTTGATGAATAACTGTTTCTATATCTGGAATCTTGCTATGACAGTCAAGAGACTTGGCTAGACCTCTGCACACAGAGGATCTCTAGGGTACAGACTAAGAGGAATATATATTCACACACATATGCATACATATATATATATGAAAAAGTACAACTTGAATGAAGAAAGTCCAACATGATCATTACAACTCTATATTCCCAGAAGAAAAATTTATATCAGTTGCCCATGAGTGGTAAGATATTATAGTTTTATATTGAATGCCTTCAGAGCATCCAGATATTTTTAAAAACTCCCAACTAGCAAATATATTTGTTATTTTATTTAGTCCTTAAAAATTAAAGGGAATAAAAATCATACAATGTCTGCTCCAAGATCACAATAGAATTAAACTATATAGAAATCAATACAGAAAGAAAACTGGAAAACCCCCAAATATGTGGAGATTAAACAACACAGTTTCTAAAAAAAAAATCACATGAGTCAAAGAAGAAATCTAAAGGGAAATTTTAAAATATTCTGAACTAAATGAAAATGAAAGCAGATCTTATCAAAATTTCTCAGATGCAGCAAAGGCAAAAGAGGGAAATCTATAGCATTGAATGCATATATTAGAAAAGAAAAAAGATCTAAAATCAATAACCTAAGTGTCCACCTTAGGAACCTAGAAAAAGAAGAACAAATTAAATTAAAAGAAGAAGAAAAAAATAAACAATAAGAATTAGAATAGAAACCAATGAAATTAAAATAGGAAGTCAATAGAATCAACAAAACCAAAGATGCTTCTTTGAACAGATCAATAAATTCAATAAACCTTTAGCCAGGCAAACTAAGGGAACAAGAGAGAGGACACAAATTACTAATATCAAAAATGAAAGAGGGTCATCACTATAGATCCCATAGAAATTAAAATAATAATAAAGAAATATTATGAACAGCTCTACACACACAAATTTGATAACCTAGATGAAATGGACCAATTTCTTGAAAGACACAGTCTGCCAAAACTCACAGAAGAAGAAATAGACAATTTGGATAGGCTTATCTGTTAAAGAGATTGAAGTAATATGAACGACCTTTAAAACAAGAGTTCCAGTCGGCTTCACTGGTGAATTCTGCCAAACATTTGAAGAAAAGAGTATGCCAATTCTCTGTAATCTCTTTCAGAAGACAGAAGCAAAGGGAATACTTCCTAACTCATCCTATCAGGCCAGCATCACCCCAATACCAAAACCAGACAGAGGCATTACACGAAAAGAACACTATAGACCAATCTCTCTCATGAACATAGATGTAAAATTCCTTAACAAAATACTAGCAAATCAGAGTCAACAATGTATAAAAAGAATTTTATACACCATGTCCAAGAGGGATTTAGGTTCAACAACAAAAAGCAATTAATGTAATTCATTACAGCAGCAGGCTTAAAAAAGTAAAATTACATGATCGTATCAGAAAAATATATGTCCATGCCTCTCTCTCGCTTTGTCATCAAAATTAAAAACTTCTGCTCTTTGAAAGATACTGTTAAGAGAATGAAAAGACAACTCACAAACTGGGAGGAAATATTTGCAAGCCATATATCTGATAAAGCACTTGCATCTGTATCAGATAAAAAACTTTAAAACTAAATAAGAAGACAAATCAGTAATAAATGGACAAAAGATATGAGCAGAGTCTTCACCAAAGAAGATATGCATATGAGAAATAAGCATAAGAAAAGACGCTGATTACCATTAATCACTAAGGAAATAGTGAATCAAACCCACAATGTGGAACCGCTACACAACTATTAGTGTGACTAAAATTAAATAGACTGACCATATCAAGAGTTTAGTAGTATGTGGAAGAAGTTTGGACAAAGTCTCATTGTTTCTTGAAAAGTTAAACGTATACACGCCATATTACCCAGACATTTTCCTCCTATATATTTATCCAAGAGAAATAAAAACATACATATGTATACTTAAAGACATAACTACAACCCAAATATCTACCAACAGATGAATGGATAAATAAGGTATAGTAAATGCCTACAAAATTGAACATTATTTAGCAAGGAAAAAGCATTGACTATTGATACATGCTCCAATAGGTATAATTCTCAAAAATCTTTTCTGCATGAAATAAGCCAGTCAAAAACTATATGATTTCATTTATATAATATTCTATAAAATGCAGAGACAGAAGCAGGTCAGTTGTTATCTGTGTGGGGATGGAGGGAGACAGGAAGGGGCTGAATGTAGAAATTACAAAGGGACTTAAATAAATTTTTGGTAGTTACAGATGTGTTCATTATCTTGATTTTGGTGATGATTTCATGCATGTTTACACATGTCAAAACTTATCAACTGTATACTTTAAATATATGCAGTTTACTGAATGTCAATTATACCTCAATAAAGCTGTTAAAAATATTCTGGATATTGAGAGTAGTACTTGACAGCTATAATTTAGATATTCATACTACCTAATGTAAAAATTTAAAGACAAATAACATGTATTACTTTATTACTCCTAGAAAGCAAAGTTGTGGATCCACAATTATAAAAGGCAAAGTTGTGGAACCACAATTCCTTGGCTGAGATATTTTTTAAAATGTATCAAACATGATACAGACTATGTAATGTATCAAAATGTAATTAATTTAATCACAAGCTTAACCCTGTAAATGTTTTTATATCTTTTAAAAATATCTAAATGCATGTGTGTGTGACTTAGCTTAGTATGCTGCTTTTAATGGAATTTAAGGAAACTGTAAAACATTTATAATATGTGCCAGGCACTTCCCCTTCAGCAGCTCAAGATCCAATTTAAATATGAGATTTACATTAAAAAAATAAATTCACTCTGTCTGCTGCATTGAGAAGAGGATTAAGTATTAGAATTGCATATAGTAGATACAAGATTCCCCAGTTAACAGCCTAGTATTCCAGATAAGAAGATGGTTGTTTGACATAGGTTAGCAGTAAAGTTTGTAAGATAGACAAATATGATATATTTTGGGTGGAGACTTAAGACTTGTTGATGAATTGGATGAAAAATGTAAGAGAAAGAATAAATTAGGGATGAATCTTAAGTTTTGGGGTTTAAGCAACTAGATAGATAATGGTGCTACATTCCATATCTGTAAAAACAGATCTGGAGGACAGAAAACAAGTATCTTAAATGTCACTGCCTATCTTGTATTTATTACTTTTTTTTTTTCCGGTACGCGGGCCTCTCACTGCTGTGGCCTCTCCCGTTGCCAAGCACAGGCTCCGGACGCGCAGGCTCAGCCGCCATGGCTCACGGGCCCAGCTGCTCCGCGGCATGTGGGATCTTAATGGACCGGGGCAAGAACCCGTGTCCCCTGCATCGGCAGGCAGACTCTCAACCACTGCGCCACCAGGGAAGCCCTATTACCTTTTTTTAATTGATATTTATACAGCCTAGGCTTAGAAACATCAGTGAGGTAACACTACCTTGTGAGATAACATATTCCTAATTTGAAACTGTTTTTAGGCTTATCTGAGATCTTCTATGTAATGTCCTAATGTACCTCTATAGTTCTTAACTCGGTCTTTTGGAACACACTAAGTTTGGATGACGAGTCCAGACAGATTGATTCTAATTTGTTTTGAAACTCAAATAGTAATATCTGCAGTTACTGAATTTCTTTAATTCAGTGGACATTAGCCAGCTTTTATCCTTTAAATGTAACTTAGATAATATGAATATAGATAATCATATTTTGTAATTTTTCTTATAATATTAATGAATAAAATGAAAGCAATATCACAGTAGCTCACAAGACAATATACTACTAGCTACGAGCTGAAAAAATTTTTATCCCAGTTGTGAACCAAATTTATTTTACCAGTAGGTGCCAGTCTCGGCTCACAGAACTGAGACCGGAGTAATTGCTTATTGGTAAATTCTGTAAGAGGGATTTCTGTTTAAAAAATGTAGAATAGCAGAGATTTTATGTCAAGAAAGACAATTAATGGATTTTGAAGGCAGAACACAATACAAGCTCCTGAACAAACCTTTGACTATAACAACAACCGGAAATAAGATTAATCACTTCTTTCAGAATTTTCATATTGATATAAGGAGACACTATGCCCATAAGAAGGGAGTGAGAAAGGAAAAGGGAAAAAATATGTAAGTGGCGCTTATTAAAGTGACTTCTCTGTTTACCTTATCTTCGCTCCTCTCTTGTTTTTTGCTTTTTTAAACTCTGATGGATGTGGAATAAGAATACATAATACATTAAAACCAACATGACTTGATTTTTCTGTACTGAATTGTATTAGCCTGGAATTCTGAATCGAACAACGAGGAGCCCAGGTGACCACTATCTGTGTGTATTGACTTTGCTGTCACCGAAGCAAGGTGTATTCACATACTAGATCAAGATTTAGGAGAGTCCTTGGATCATCTTTTTGTGAGCAGCTCAAATATGCCCAGAGTCAGGTGCTGTTCACTCTTGACTAGGATGAAATTGTACCTGCAATAATGAATTGTTATAGATATGATGTAAAACAAAAATTTTTTTTTGAGTGAATTAGTCTAAGGGATATTTATAGTATCTGGATTACTAACACTTTCCATGTACACTACAGTGCCTCAAAATTTTCTCTGCCTATTAGCCTTGTAAAATTGTATACATAAATACTTAAAAGGGTGACATAGCATTCAAAATCCAAAAGCTCCAAAATAAGGAGTTTATTTGCTCCAGGAAAGGCTAAAGCAATTCTGAACAGAAGCTATGTTTGCGAAGTACACCCATGCACAGAGGTGTTAATTTTCATGCACAAATATACTGCTGCTATCCAAATGCATAAAGGTATACCTGCAGCTTGCCAAATTAGCTTTTCTTAGTTAAGTGGGAGACTAGTGAAATGCTGGATCAATAAAGCGTGAAGCTGGCTCTCCCTTTCCAAAGCATTCGAGGGTCAGTTGTGGACCTGCTAATGGACCAGGGTGCATATACACAGTGAGTGAAGAACTCATCCTCATTAAATAAAATGTCCCTACCCACAGGCTCCCTTATATATGACCCAAGAAGCGGTGCCCAGGATAGGCAGAAGAAATGTGAATTAATTTGCACAGGCTAAATTCTCCTAGCAATTTTCTCTACCCCTTATTTTTTGCACATAAGGTATAGTGGATTAAGAGACAAAATTATTCCCAGTCTGTAAGTCACTAAAAGAGCACTGAAAATACATTGAAATATGGTGAAAATTAACTCAGAACACCATTCTACTCCCTATTCCTTGCATATCTAGAGATTATGCCTATCCAGCTTAGGAAAAAATGTAGAAAACAGGTTCAAATGGAAAATAAAAACAAAACATAGCAAAATCAAGCAAACTATCAACAAAGAAATTGTGATCACTGGCCTATTGTGTAGTTTAAAAACAGGGATGTGTAGGTTGAGTGGTGTATCTTTAGGGGCACCACCAGTCCTGGAATCAGCTAGCTGGCTTCTGTCTAAAGTTGACAGCTGCAGCCAGGTGAAATTCTGAAACTAAATGATACAGTGCATGCTGCTCCTTAGACGGTTTTATTTTTCTTCATTTTTATTTGTATTTTTCTCTAAATTATAAACACTTTATGTTTTTTAGAAAATCACAAAGAAAAGTGATGGAATATAAGAGAATGAAGGCAATTGGAAAATTTTAGGTCATATTGAGCCAAGAAAAGAAAGTTAATTTAATTTCAATACAATTACATACCTTATGCCAATCCTATGTGAGTATGATATATGTTATTCAGATATAACATATGAAGAAAAGTGAAAAAGAAATCAATTCCAAATTCGTTAAAATAATACATTATTGGCATTACTGTGGTGCCAGTGAGGGCCGCACTCCCTTTAAAGACTCTAGAAAAGAATCCATTCTTCTCTTTCAGCTTGAAGTAGCTGTTGACATTCCTTGGCTTGTGGCTGTATCACTCCAATCTCTGCTTTCTTATTTATTTATTTATTAACATCTTTATTGGAGTATAATTGCTTTATAATGGTGTGTTAGTTTCTGCTTTGTAACAAAGTGAATCAATTATACATATACATATATCCCCATTTCTCCTCCCTTTTGCATCTCCCTTCCACCCTCCCTATCCCACCCATCTAGGTGGTCACAAAGCACAGAGCTGATCTCCCTGTGCTATGCAGCTGCTTCCCACTAGCTATCTGTTTTACGTTTGGTAGTGTATATATGTCCGTGCCACTCTCTCACTTTGTCCCAGCTTACCCTTGCTTTCCTTTTTACATTAACTACTCCTCTGTGTGTGTCAAATCTCCCTCTGCTTTGCTCTTAGAGGATACATATGATTGCATTTAGGTCTCAACTGGACAATCTAGGATAATCTCCCTATCACAAGAGCCTTAACTTAATCACATCTGCAAAGACTGTCATATAAAGTAGTATTCATAGGTTCCAGGGATTCGGATGCCTTTTTGGGGTCCATTTTTCATCCTACTACAATTATCAATTGTCACTGCAATGTTACCAGATCTGTGCTCACCAATTACTCTTTGGTAGTACTCTTTAGTTATCTGGTCCTAAATTAGCCTAATTAGGAAGGCTAATTCAGAGGCATTTAATAAAACATTCCTTTTTCCTTCATGATTGAACTTTACTCTTTGCAGAAGTAGTGAACATTTTTACTACTTGAAACATTGTAATTAGAAATTGAAACACTACTTGAACATTGAAATTAGAAGGCCCTTCTGATTCTACAGAAATCTCATAAAATAAAAGATTTAGGTAATTCAAGAACCAAGTATAATCCAAATGATATTGGGCATTCAGGGACCCAACCTCCTACTGGTTTCATGCTGTTTAGTTAAATTGCCCTGGCACCATACAAATACGGTACCCATATTTCATCCAAATTCTAAGCTTTAAGGCACCAAACAGCTAAAGTGTCATTGAAATATTTCTGTATTGAAGCCAGAGAGTATATATCCCCAGAGTTGAGAAATCTTGTCCCTCCAGATAGAGTATAGACAGTGCTCAAGTTAGAGGGATAGGGATACAGAGTAAATCCAACAATGCCGGATAACAAGAGAAGACTCAGTGTTTGATAACTATATTTAGAGCATATAAATAAGAAAATGACTAGGACTTACTAATAAAAGCCATGAAGAAAGAATTGGCTGTCCTAGTATATCAGGGAGAGAGAGGGAAATCAGAGCATCTCAACAGTACTAATGAAACAGGAGGCAAGGGGGCAGGGCACAACCTTTAAAAGAATGCCATAACCACAGTACATGATGAAAAATAGTGAGAACCAACTAGGTCCAAGATGGTGGAAAATTCAATTTTCAGTAGACCTTGAGCCTCATTATATGCTCATTGTAATACATTAGCATGCTAAATGACACACCCACTAGTGCCATGACAGTTTTGAGGTCAACCATAAAAGGTCAGAAAGTGGGCAGTGGCCCAATTCCTGGAAATCCCCACCCCTTCCCCAAAATAGTTGTAATAATCCTCCCACTCATTAGCCTATGAAATTACCCAGCCCATAAAAACTAAGCACACCATATATCAAGGCCTCTTGCTTCTTGCCTTCCAAGACGGCCCACACCCTGTCTGTGGAGTGTGTTTCTCCCAAGGCCTCTCACTTTCTGAGATGGCCCACGCTCTGTCTGTGCTGTGTTACTCTCTAAATAAATCCACTTTATACCTATCACTTCATCTCCGAATTCTTTCGCGACCGGCAACACTAACTCAGATAATTATTTCTCCAGCCACCCTGGTTATCATCAGGGTGTTATTAGATATTGCCTGTAGTTTGTGGGATTAGGTCTCTAACATAGCAAAGGTTTGATCATGTCCAACAAAATCAATTTTAATCTTCATAAAACCTGTAAGTAAAAATAAACAAGAACCAAAAACTTGAAGTAACCCTTCCTGTAGGAACTTGACAGAGTATCCTTTACCCATACAATAGTGTGGTAGTTTGGATGCCTAGTGTCAAATAAAAACCGTCACTCACCATCTGGCACTACAAGCATGAAGTCACTAGCCACTGCAGTTACTGACCTTCAACACACATTGAAAGGATTTCAGGGTGGATATCATGAATGAGGCACTCTGTGCTCTGGGAAAACTGGCAGAACAGGCCTTCAGATAGATATTTTCATAAGATTTTAGGGGCCCAAATTCTTGCATCTTCTCATATGTAGAAAAGCACTAAAATCATTAACGGAGACACCTGCTTCTCATGACTAGTGGCAAATTTCACATGACTAGCAGCTAGCTTCTGCAAAAATGTGTGCTTGATTGCATGTGTCCGCCTTCACCAAAGTCACAGATATACTGACTTCCCCCACCCCACCTCTTCAGAGTAGTTCCTCAGAGCTATCTGAGATGCTGTCTCCCGGGCTATAGACCTCATTTTGCCCCATATAAAACTTAACTCACAACTCTCACATTGTGCATTTTTTTTCAGTCGACTCTAGATTGAGTAAAAATGATACTGTAGTCCCAACCTTCCTTACAGAACTTTCTCTAGGCTCCTTTCACATTGTGGGCAGCCATGACACTGACCTAAGGGCTCACCAATTTATTTTTAAAAAGTTAGGTTGTGGTAAAATGAGAAAAAAACCCCACAGAAGTATACATAAATCAAAAGGTTATAGCAGATTATTTCTTTTCACTTAATATCCATTCTCCTTTTTTTTTTTTTTTTTTAGTAATAGAATTTCCATTTTCATGTAGGTTGCAGTAAGACAGCTAAAAGACCACATTTCCAAAATTCCTTATAGCTAGGGGTGACGTGACCAGTTTCTTGCCAGTGAAATGCAAATAAAATTGTAGTGGGGTACTTCAAGAAAGGTATGGGAATTGCATTTTAGCGAAATGGGAATTGTTTCTTCTCCTGTCTCTCTTTCTTGCTTCTTGTAATGCAAACAGGAAGTCTCCTGGACTATAGGTACCCTTGGAAAAGGAACCAATGTAGTCAAGGTGGTGAAGCAGAAATATTGAAGGAATCTTGTTTTATGGGAAAGAGGGATAAACACCTACCTTATTTTGTTGTTTGTTGCCACTATTGTTTTGACGTTTTTGTTACATGCAGCTGAATCTAATCCTAACTTATAAATTATTATGTGTGTCATTAGCTGTGTCATTGTGTTATTGATAAAATTCACTCAAAAATGTATTCTGTAGCCAAATGTCAGCAGGTCTAGGGCTGCAAAAAACTTTGTAGATTAGTAAATATTGTAGGGTTTCTCTCTCTTTCTCTATATATGTATATAATGTAACTTTAAGGGAAATGTTTACCCTAAAAGCTAAATTCTTTTATTTCTTGAGCATAAAATATTAAAATTCAAAATTATTATCTACTCTTTTGAAGACCTTTACACAGCTTTGATTTTACGGCATTTGCAGTTCACAATTTTCCTTGGACTTTTTTTTTCGTTCCAACTTCAGATGTGATCTTTATCATCTAAGTCACCAGTTAATCTTATGTTTTGATGTCATGTTTCATGGCTAAATTGTTTGGAAAGTATTCCAATTAACATGGCAAGGTGTTGGAAGGAATATACTCCAATTAATATGGCAATGGTTAAGTATTTTGATTTCACATATCAGCTACAAGTTACAGCTGCTTTGGTTAAAAGACAATTTGTCCACATGAATGTAAAAATAACTTGTATCTGTCATGCAAATTCACTTGTATGATAATTCCTTAATCCCTCATTTAATTTTCTGTCAATCTAATTTAGCCTGTTGCTCAAGTGCATAAATATACTAGTCAATGATATGCACTTGGGTTCTAAATATAGACATATCACATATATAAGATATACTTTTTTTCCTACATCTCCATGAACCAATCTTTTGATTTCAAAGGTAATGCTCTGGGTCATATTTAATTTTCAGTAGCTAAGGGGATATTCAAAAAGGACACTTCAAGTGCAATTTTGCTAACATCCTTATCAAGTTCCATAATCATCAGATTTCTGGTAAATCCAGACTGGTTGTAGTGGGGTGTTGGTGGGGGAGGGGCAGTTTTATACTCCCTTTAAAAATATAGGTATGCTTTGAGGCTAGTCAAGTCAGAATGCCAACTGTAAATGAGTTACTGTAATTATGGTAGATAGTACTTGAATAACACCACTTACAAATACACTCTTTTAGAAGGTATGAGAAAAATGTCATCTATAAAGCAAATTTGATCTTGAGTTAGGGACCAGTCCCATTTCACCCAGATCATCTCTAAACACAAAATCCTGGAGAGAAATGAGTATTGTTCTACTGACTAACACATAAGTCACTGTCACCTCATATAATTGCATAATAAGACCTGTATTGCTTTACTTTCACAAAAATGAAAAAAAAATCTTCTATTTCTAGCATTCTCTCTATGCTCGTTAATATGTACAACTACAGAAATTTTTGATGTAGATTCACTTTGATCTACTGTAATACAATAGTATGTAAAATATAGCAGTCATTACTACCCAGGCAATTGTACAGAACTCATTTTTCTTAATTAGGTCTTACTACCCTTCGTGAAGGAGCAACCTATTATTATTCTTTTTTGGACAGTGGCCCAAAACACTAGTTTTAAAAAGACAGCTCCAGTTTTGGTTTTCCTGTCTGAAATATGTAAATGCCCAGAAAATTTTGGAACTGATGATCCCCAACAGCCTTGGGCTGTTGACAAATTACAAAATTCTCTGTGAATAAATATTTTTTACTATAAAGTTGACTGGATATCTTCCCTTTCACAAATCATTTACAGTTCTTTAAACTATGTACCAAAATATATTAGGCTCAGCTTCTCAGTTTGCTTTTTGCTCCACTTATCCACACTAAGAAAAGTGTACGTAGGAAACTTATTCCAACTAAGCATAAATGCTTCAGTTTTCTCTCTTGGAAAAAAATGGTATTTTAATGCATTTAGAAGTTTTCTTTCCATTTGTAGTGTTATCTATTGTCATATATTTGTCTATATACTGGGAAGCTCTACTTGTATATCCCAGCATCATCACCTTCCTTTTTCGTAAGTCACCTGGGGAAATTACTCATGGAAAGTTTTGTTAATTCAGTGTGTTTGTTTTTCTTGGTTGCTTCTTACCTCTTACTTCCCTGCATTACATGCCCTTCCCTTTGGCATCTCTTGAATTGTTGTTTATGTTGTTATGTGACACTACCATGTGCTTTTAAACTCTACATATGTTTATATACTATAATATGTTCTTTTGGGGAAGCCACCGAATCTTATTCTTACTTTTCATTTGCCCTGACCTCCATTCCAGATTAGAGGATAGAGTTGCTTCTTTCTAAATATTTAATGACTTGGTGATTACCTCATACTTTTGCTTTAAGAGTACGGCATCTCGGGGCTTCCCTGGTGGCGCAGTGGTTAAGAATCTGCCTGCCAATGCAGGGGACACGGGTTCGAGCCCTGGTCTGGGAAGATCCCACATGCTGTGGAGCAACTAAGCCCATGCGCCCCAACTACTGGAGCCTGCACTCTAGAGCCCACAAGCCACAGCTACTGAGCCCGCGTGCCACAACTACTGAAGGCCGTACGCCTTAGAGCCCGTGCTCCACAACAAGAGAAGCCACTGCAATGAGAAGCCCGTGCACTGCAACGAAGAGTAGTCCCCGCTCGCCACAACCAGAGAAAAGCCCACGCGCAGCCATGAAGATCCAACACAGACAAAAAAAAAAAAAATACGGCATCTCAACAGACTTCAAACTGGGCAGCAATATGCAAATTAGCAGCAACACATAAATTTAGTTTTGGAAAGTGTTCTGGCTATCTATTTTGTTACTCTTCCATATTTAGTAATTTAATTCCCACTTAACCAAACGAAACTGAGGCACAGGACAGATGCGTGCTTGGGTATTGGAGGAAGTGGAAACATGTCTGGAACTGAGTTATGGGCTTATGTTTTTTCAAATCTTTGTATTACTCTTTTTTGAGCCAGAGGGAATTAGCTAATAGGAGCAATGTCCAAATAACATGGCTGAATTGGGTCAGTTCATATTGCCAAAGTAAGTTGATCATTAGGATTTCTGTTAAATACCAAATACCAAAGGGTGTTTGGACTGATGAGAAAGGAGTTTGCTGAAATCCTCTTGAAATGACTTCAATTAACACTGGGATTCTCGTTTTCTAGCCTGTATATCTATGTTTATGTTTTTTCACTTCCAATCTTTTAAACACTGGGGAAATGAAATATACAATGATAAAGACCCAACAGAAAACAAAACAAACAGTCCTGGAAGTGGTATTAAAACTACCATTGTTTGCTTATCTGTTACTGAGAAAAACGATGCTTTATTTTTCTAAATCAGGAATAATTTCAAGAATTTAATTTGCCATTTTAGAAACAGTGTTATCATAGCATACTTGGTAATATATGTACATTTGAGTCTTCTTATACACTGAATCTGGAAACTTAAGCAAACAACAATAGCTAATATTCACTGGATGTTTACTGTGTGCCACATACTATACTATAGGCCTTTTCATTATTAAACATTACAATAATTTATTAGGTGGGGTTATTATTATTCTCATCTTCCATATCAGGAAATTAAGGCTTAGAAAGGTTAATGTCAAATAGGTAATAAGTGGTGCCACTAGGGACAACTACCCATTCATTCATGATCAGGCATTTTTATGTTGGGCTTATATTGTTGTGGCTCTTTTATCAGATACAGATGTTTTTGAATGGTTTGTATAATTTTAACATTATCTTAAGATCAGCATTTCTATGACAAACATTCATATTTTTCTATAAGCCTAAAATAGGCATAATTAATAATGCTCTGTGATTGCAGGTGATTTGCTATTTATATGATAAAAGATAACATGTTTAATATATTTGAAGATGTAAGGTCTCTGTTTTGTCTCAGAGAGATAATAAAATGAGATGGGTTGTAAAGAAGTTCTCTGGTGAATTATAATAGCAAGATTTTGATGTACTTCGATTTGGCTAACAGGGATCATACCACCTTCCCACTTCACTTTCCCTCCTTCCTCTGTCCCCATAAATATTAGCGTAATGTAAAGTTGATACTTTTTTCAATGGAACTTTGTCATTTGCTTTAACTTTCCTCACATCTTTTGTGCAATATCCAAGTAGTGGGAAAATGCATTCATATGTGGGTCTTGGCTGGATATCTCTCATGCAACTCGTTAGTCTTCTGAGAACATATATAGCACAGAAATCATACAAGGTTGATATTTCTAAAGCTAATGAGCCTCTGATTAGCATCCGACTAGCTATAGTTAGCAAGATGTATGCCCTTCCAGTGATTTATAGTGATTAACATAATCCAAGATTCTTCCTCATCTCTAAAATTTGTCTTATCAGCTGGCTTAAAGAAACGCCCTCCCCCCCCACACACACTTCTTCCAATGTTCTTTGTGGGAAACAGAACAAAATAAAATATTATTACACTAAAGGAAATTATTTTCAGTAAAATATATTTGTTGAAATATTCCCTGGGAAGAAGGAAACAAAAAAAAAACATTGTGTAGAATATGATGGCAATCAGGAAACTGCACACATAGGGTTATACACTGATGTGTCTACATAATATAACTTTAGAAGTTCTGGATAGGTAATGATGGGTCTCCATTTGAGTCCTGAGTTAAAGTTTCATTAATTCCTACATTTATTCATTCACCAAACATTTATTGAGCATATGCCATATGACCTTAAACTGTGCAGGCTTCTAGAGATATGACCAGGAACAGTACAGACATAGTCCCTATCACTAAATACTTAGAGCCTGGTGGGGGTAGGCTGGTAATTAAGTAAGCTATGAATTGTGGTAAATGTCTTGGTAGGAGAAAGGCATGGCAGGAAGAAATAATCTAGTTGGGAAGCTAAGGAATTTTTATTAGAGGAAATGATTTCAACCTGAATTTAAAGGATGAAAAGAAGGTAATCAGTGAAATAATAGAGAGTGTGTGTGTGTGTGTGTGTGTGTGCGTGTGTGTGTGTGTGTGAGAATGGTAGGAAGGGATGCCTAGTGTTCTGCAAGCCATTTTCTGAATCTGCTTTCTTATTTGTAATATGAAACAATTTGGTTACACAAATTCTAAGGTCTCTCTTTGCTTAGGAAAATGCTGTTTCTCTGAAATCATAAAAGCAACATTACATTCATGAGACTAAAATTAGAGTCAAGCTCTCCTAATGCTTAAGCCGTATACTGTTGCATCAAAAATTCTTTTAGGGCTTCCCTGGTGGCGCAGTGGTTGAGAGTCCGCCTGCCGATGCAGGGGACACGGGTTCATGCCCCGGTCCGGGAAGATCCCACATGCCGCGGAGCGGCTGGGCCCGTGAGCCATGGCCACTGAGCCTGCGCGTCCGGAGCCTGTGCTTGGCAACGGGAGAGGCCACAACAGTGAGAGGCCTGCGTACCACACACATAGAAAAAAAAGATCTTCTAGTCAAATAATATAGAGGACACATACACAGGCTAACAGAAACTTTCTAAGTATATGAAATACTACTAAAATAATCCTACTGGAATCATGTAAAGTTCACTATAATATTTGGCTTTTTACCAATAATAACTTTTCCACTAATGTTAAGAATCAAAATGTACCCAGATGCGTTTTAAATTCTGTTCCCTAGATTTAGAGAATTACATTAAGGTGCAGAGTAAAAAAATGTCAGTCGATTATTAATTATCAAGACATCTTGGGGAAAAATGGCTTCTAAAATGTATAGATTAATGATTTTATTTGAATTATAGGAATGGACTATAGAATGGAAATATATTCTGGTATAAAATTGAGCATAATGTTTTATGATAATTTAAACATAATATTTCCCTTGAAGTACAGATTTATATGTGTAGTTATTTAGCATCTCTACTTTGAAATCAAATTATAAACTACTGAGCCTGCACTGTGGAGGTCACAAGCCACAACTACTGAGCCTGCTGCCACAACTACTGAAGTCCATGTGCCTAGAGCCCTTTTTTTTTGCATGTCAAAACAACCTTTATTCTGTTGCTATCATAGTAAATGGACACTCCATGTTTCATGTGGTTCAACAAATCTGTAATTCTTAATGCTTATTTTCCTTTCATAACCTAAATCAAATTCATCAGCAAATATTATCAGATCCATTTTCAAAACTATCTAGAATCCATCCACTTTTTCTGCCTTGAATTCCATCTCATTAATTTATTGCTAACGCCTCTTAACTGTTCTCTCGACATCTGCCTTGAGTCCTTTTGATCTATTCTCAACAGAATAGCTACAAGTTTCCTTCTACTGTGACAGTGTACCTAGTATCATATAAACCTCTTGATAGGAAAACTATTAAAGGTAGATAAAGTATTTTTAAAAACAGCTTTTGATTTTTTGATTGTATTGGGAGTAAATATTGAAGACTGTGTGATCCTGGAGAGACAGAAGATGTACTGAAAGGGAAATTGGGAAAAGTTCCATTTATAATAGCATCAAAAAGAATAAAATACCTAGGAATAAATTCAACTAAGGAGGTTGCTATAGACTAAATCTGTGTGTCCCTCCCCCACCAAATTCACATATTGAAAACTAACCCCCAGTGTGATGTTATTAGGAGGTGGGGTCTTTGGGAGGTGATTAGATCATGAGGGTGGAGCCCTGATGAATGGGATTAATGCCCTTATAAAAGAGGTGACCTAATAGAAGTTGTTATAGTCTTTTTGATGTTTCCATTTGGTTAGGCTATAGTCCCCAGTTATTCAATAAAGCACTAATCTAGGTGTTGCTGTGTAGGTATTTTGTATATTTGGTTAAAGTACATAATCAGTTTACATTAAGTAAGGGTGGATATCTTAGGTAATCTGGGTGGGCCTGATTCAATCAGTTGAAAGGCCTTAAAAGCAGTATTGAGGCTTCCCTGAGAGAAGAATATATTCAACCTATGGACAGCAGCTTCAGCCAGTGCCCATGAGTTTTAATCTATCCCTCCTGATGGCCTGCTCAATGGATTTTGGATATTCCTAGACAGCTCTCACAATCATATGAGCCTATTCCTTGCAAGAAATCTCTTGATATATATACTGGTTCTGCTTCTCTGATTGAACTCTGGCTGATACAGCTATCTAACACAAGATGTCCAACTTCCAACCAAAACTTATTAAACATACAAGGAATCAAGGAGAAAACAAAAATAAAAACAAAAATCCAACATACTATCAAGGGAGAATTCAATCAACAGACCAGGCTCCAAATGTTGAAATTAGAGAAATTAAAACAATTATGGTTAATATGTTAATGTCTCTAGCAGTAATAAAGACAGACAATATATGTGAACAGGTGGGAATTATTGGCAAAGATGTGTAAGATATAATAAAGAACTAAATGAAAATATTAGAAATGAAAAACATGTTAAATGAAGATAGTCTTTGACAGTTTATCAGCAGACTCAACACAGCTGAAGAAAGAATCAGAAAATCTGAGCATAGGTCAATGAAAATTACCCAAATTGGGACTTCCCTGGCTGTCCAGTGGTTAAGACTCCTTGCTTCCAATGCAGGGGGTGTGTGTTTGATCTCTGGTCAGGGAACTAAGATCCCCCATGCTGTGCAGCATGGCCAAAAATTAAAGAAAACAAAAAACAAAAAACCAAATTGAAGTACAAAGAGAAAAAAAAGTTGAAAAAACCCCACAAAGCATTATCAATTATCCAGATGTTGTGGGACAACATCAGTAAATATCATATGTGTAATTAAAATCTAGAAGGATAAGAGAGAGAGAATAGGGCAAAAGAAATATTTGAAGTGTAATGGATAATTTTTTCCCTGAAATTAATGTCAGACACACACACACACACACACACACACACACACATCACATTTAAACTTGTAAACCAAATATATAAAGAATACTTTGAGGACACTGAGGAAATAATTACATTCAGAGAAAAACAAGATAAGGATCATAGTACTTTCTCTCAAATAACCATCTAAGTCAGAAGGCAATGTAGTAATAAAGTACTAAAAGTGAAAAATAATTTTCAACCAGATTTTTATATATATGGCAGAATATCCTTGAAGGATAATTAACAAAAATTTTATCAGACAAAAATGAAAAACAAATTACCAGCAGAAAATAAGAAATATTAAAGTTCTATGATATATTAAATTATTTGGTCAGTTTATTAAATATAACTGCAAAGTATCTGAATTCCCATTTTGTGTTTATAGGCAAATCTACATGAAATGTCAGATTATAATCAGAAGGCTAGTTGGTGATCACAACATAAGAACAGAGGAGGTTAAATTAATAGAATGTTTAATGTCATCAATACATCATGACTGATCACACAGTAATCATGTATTAATTCCATTAATACATCACAGACAGCTTGCTGACCTGAAAAGTCAGTAGCTGGAGAGGAACATCACACACTGATTCTTCCAAGAGATTTGCAATTGTTGATAGCTTAGAATTCACACATTTCAACAGCTAATGTTTCAAGTCTTCTCTACCTCAGGTTGACTCTTCTTTTTTTCTCTTTCTATTTTTCATTCTTTTTTATGCTTTCTTCACTGATCTATCACCCTTTTAGTTTACACATTCTTTCTTTTAACATATTAGCACATGCAATCTTTTTACCACAAATACTGACTTAAGAACCACTCTGTTTCTTTAACATAGACTTGAATTTCTATGCCTTCTTTTGGTTTTATAGCTTTAATCTAGAAGAGAAATTTAATTTCCCCTACTTCTCAGTATTGCGTTGGCTTTAAGATATCCCTTAAAGAAGGTATTTCTACTTTAAGTTTGCCTATTTACTGCCTAAGATTAGCCACCATGTCTTTAAATTTACTTGAATAAAACCCCATGCACTTTAAATGTCTTTGAAAGATCTATACAATCTGCATCATTTAGTTACCCATCATTTTTCTGAGCTCATTTCCTGTCATTTTTAATAAGCATGTTTTTGCTCTACCAAAGCTGCCTTCCTCACCATTCTCTAAATTCAACTATTTGTCTGCATATCACCTTACTCTTGTTTCATCTCCCTGTAAAGTTGTTCTCTCTAAAAATATACATAGCTTGTTTCCTCACTTTTTTGGTCTCTGAACAAATGTCATTCTATCATAGAGGCCTTCTCTTATTAACTCTGTTCACTGTAGATACCCCTTATTCTACTTATTTCTTGACTTACTCTTACCATCATCTGACAACTTCTGATGTTTTAATTTAGGGTCATGAGAGAAGAGACTCCATTTGGTTCACAGTTGTATGCCTGACAAACAGAAAATTTCTGGCATAAAACTAGTTTCTGTAAATATTTGCAAAATGAATGAATGTATGTCAGACACTACATTAAATCCTTTCCTATTCTATTATTTCAGTAAATTCATATATCAACTAATTTTATAGATGAGGAAGTAAGAGCTCAAAAAGGTTAAAATATTTTGGTATTTCAAAGTTTGAAAAATTATGTAAACTCTGCTAATCTGCCAGGAGTTGTCAGCCATGATATTCAAAGACTGACTTCTCTGACATATGTCATACTTGGTGAGCTCTGAAAAAATAAGGACGTGAGGTAAAGATCAAGGGGAATATTGGAACAAAATACATAATTAAAGGAAGGCTGGCCCAGATGAAACTTCCAGAGTTCTCAGGGTGAAGGTAAGATTGAGAATAGAGAATAGAGATTCTGGACTGGAACGTAATTATAGACGTAGTATCACATAATCGTGGCAGAGAAAGGTGAAAAAAGGGTGAAGATGGAAAGAAAAAAAAAAAAGGAAAGCATGCTTTGTTATTAATGAGAATTTTCCTTGCACAGGAGGGCTAAATGTCTTGTGTCTGTATCTCTAGACATATTTCAGAAGCGGAGTGGCTGTCTCTGTCAAAGCTATTCTAAAAGACATTCCTACTTTGTTTTGGTAGTTTTATTAGTTGAAATGAGGACAATCTTATAATATTTATGTCTGTTAGTTAATGTTTCTAGTCTGCAGAAGAGATAGTGTTCATATAGCCTCTTTTTATCCAGGTCTAGCAACCTCAAATATAGTCAGCATTTAAGAAATGCTAACTTATGACAGTGATGAGATGATTCAGTAGAGAACTGACCTTTCCTTTTGAAACAGAATACTTGATTTATCAGTTTGACTGATAAATCTTGTGTTATGGAAAGAGATATAGCCACTGAGTCAGAAGCAGTCAAACTCCGTCTAAATCTTTCACTTGTAGCTGGTGAATGTACTTAAATTATCAAGCCTACATGGGGGGATAACATACATTGTCCTGATCATCTCAGAGCATTGTGGCAAATGTGAAAGTATTTTGAAACCGTAAAGTCTACTGTTATAGGAAATTTGCATTTAATAGATATTAATTTTCCTTCACTCTGAATAGACATTTTAATTTCTGGATTTTCCTGTTATTTTATTTTTTAAAAATTATATTTTCTACAACCTTGTCTTCTAGATGAAGGTGAATTCCAAACGTTGTGCAGCATAGATCCCATAAGGCTTTTCTCAGAATATTATATTGTTTATCTTCCACATTTCAAGTCACACAACGAAATATTCATGTGGAAATTGCAGGGAATTAACAGAGGAAAAATAAAGAATTTTAAAAGAATACTTAATAAGTGTCATAGTTTCTTTTCAGATTTTCAAGGAATTGTCATAGCTCAATATACCTATTCCATTACCATGCCAATCTAATCAGAGCTCTGAATAATAAGACAAAAAGACCTGCATGTGGAACTTGGGGGGTTTCTGTAAATTGAAGTCACAGCTACTTATCAAGCTGTTGTGGAGGGATTATTGGTAACTGATGGAAAGAGCCATTTTTTGAGTTTTGATCTTTACAATATAAAGGAAATCTTCAAGTTTATCATCCCAAGTGCTAAATTTTGGGATAAGTAAAATACTTGATCAAGACTAATTCTACAAAGTATGTACATATTTGTATAAATATTTTTCTCCTGTTTTACATATTCCAAGATCATAAATGAATCAACTTAGAATATTTTAACACTTTAAATGCATGATACTTATAATTTAGTACTTTCAATGCTACCAACGAAGTCTGTGGTATATATCTTAAGAGTTGATTATTCCAAGATATATATATTTGAAGACATATTAAGTGACTTGAAATAGAGGCTATATAGTCTTCCCATTATTTCTTTCTAAAATTACAGTAGTCTTCCTATATAATTTCTAATGTGGAATTAGAGATTAGTACTGCTTATTAACACTTAGCAGTTTAGCAGAGGTTAAAGGCTATATTGTGAAAGCAGATGGGCAAGCTCCTTAGTGCCACGTAGGGATAGCAACAGAAAAATATGGGGAATCGGAACAATTTTGTTTAAAAAAAAAACAAAACTACAAAATATTGTAGTTTAAGATATAAGAAGTACATACTGTGGGAAATGCTCCAGTGACATTCTGGCCATGTGTCAATTTTGTCTTTATGTCTGAGTTCAACATTAATTATGTTTGTAATAAATTAAAACTGTTTTCTTTCCCGAATGGAAGGGAAAAGGGTGAGAGAAGAGCTCCTTACTAAGAAAATGGGATGGAAGACATAATTGAGAAAGTAAGGCAGAGAGAAATGATAATATAAGAAATAAGGCAATTAAAAGCAAAAGAAAGAATAATATTACAAAGGGGAAAAGAAAAGAAGAAAACACTGGAATCATTTTACAAAGATCTTTTTACTTCAAAAGAGAAGAGGGTGAAATCTGATCTTCTGTAAATTAATAAAGATTCCATATATTTGAAAAGGTTAATTCAAGTGTGACATTGTGAATATCATAAACATATATCCAAAATATTACAGTATGTTTATACTCCATGTCCATATTCACCTCACTCATTGATTTCACCTGACTTAGCTGATATAAACAGGAAAGGATAATTCCTCAAATCACCCCTTGGTAGGAAACTGAAAGGAGGCCCAGATCAGTCCTGCATTTTATTGTTATCTATTTACTTATTTGGTCTTGTATTCTTAAATTTGAAATGTTTGGTATAATAATAAGGAAAACAGAAATGATTCAGCAGCTATTTTCATAAACAGGATCTGTTTTCTGGATCGTACATGACACACCATCACAAAATAATGGGCTCCAAGCTAGGGCCATAGGGTATTTCATAACATTTAGTGTGTAGGTTGTAAATGTTTTTGTAAATGTCTTGCTGATTTTGTGAAAAGATCTTTTAAGTGATAAAGAGCAAATGTCACCATAGTAAGGTGAACCTGAATAGAATTGGAGTGGGTAAAGTATGACAAAGCGCAAATGAAATGCTGAAAATGAGGAGAATAAAAAGCAGCAGGAAGAAGGCATGTGTCTAAGTGTCTGGGATGTTGGGCAGTAGAGGCTAGGCATCATTGGTTTGTCCTAACTCAAATTACCCTCACACCTGGTCTTTGATCTATGTTCTGCTTTACCTCTATCTTTTATATCTCAGTGAAAAAGTCAACCAAAGTACCAGCTATGAATTGAACAGATGGTGTTGTCAGCAAAGATATTCCTTGTAATATCTTGTAATCAGTTGTAATCAGTTGACCCACTGAATTACCCATGTTCTGTACATGGAGTAAGTGATAAAGTGATGAGTCCATCTTTCGTAACACTTCCCAACTATTCAGGCATTTAATTAATGTTCTGTTTACATACCACTTCCAGATCATTAATAAAGATGTTTAATAGAACTGAATTTTTTTTTAAAAAAAAGATCTTTTGCTTTTCTTCTTCAAGAGAAGAAAATGTCAGTCTATATCATTTTGCCCTTTCTAGTATGTCACCAAACTTAAGCTCTTTTCCTATAATCCAGTATCATTTCCCTTGGCATGTTCAAATTTCTGCCCGTATAAAAAATAAAAATAAAAAATTCAAACAATCAAATTAACCTCTTTCTAATTGGTAGTCCATTTGTCTACTTCCATTTATGGCAAGATTCTTTAAACAGCTTTCTTCATTCATTGTCTCCAAATTTTTTCTCCCCAATTCTCTTCTAAAAAGCTTTAAAATTTAGCTTCTTTATCTACTATTCCACTGAAAGTTCTGCGGCAAGCTACCAGTCATAAGTTATCTTAATGCTTTGTTAAAAACGAATCATTTCTCATCCCTATTTTATTTGACCTTTCTGCAGGGTTTGCCAGATAAATCTCTCTAAGGAGCCTTTCCATATGATTCCCGTGACACAGTGATTTTCAGATTCTACTTTTCTCATTGCTTTGTCTTCAGACCCTGACGTGGTCTTCTCTTTCTCTGAAAATTTTAAAGGTTGACATTTCCTGGGGTAAAATCCTTTAAAATCATCTGGATTTCCACTTTCTCCTTTGGGGTTTTCATTCATTGCCACGGCTCCCAGTAAATGGTAATGACACCAACTTTCATACCTATTTTGAGAACTTCAGATCCACTTATCTGACTTTGTCCAAAATAGCTATGGTATGAAATAAATTAATTAAAAAGTAAATTAGTAACTAAGATTTTCATGTCTTGACTATTAATTTTTTGCATATTCTTGGGTTTGACAAAATTATGAGACATTCTTATATTTATGGTCATTTTACATGTGCAATAGATGTTATTTAAACAAATTCTCATCACTGACTCTCTTACATAGAGAGGGGTACATCCTTTTTTTACAATTAATTTTTAGGGAGTGTAGTTGATTTACAATGTTGCGTTAGCTTCTGTTGTACAGCAAAGTGAATCGGTTATACATATACATATATCCACTCTTTATTAGATTCTTTTCCCATATAGGTCATTACAGAGTATTGAGTAGAGTTCCCTGTGCTATACAGTAGGTTCTTATTAGTTATCTATTGTATATATAGTAGTGTGTATATGTCAGTCCCAATCTCCCAATTTATCCCTCGCCGCCTTCCCCCCAGTAACCAAAAGTTTATTTTCTACATCTGTGACTCTATTTCTGTTTTGTAAATAAGTTCATTTGTACCAGTTTTTAGATTCCACATATAAATGATATCATATGATATTTGTTTTTCTCTGCCTGACTTACTTCACTCAGTGTGACAATCTCTAGGTCCATCCATGTCGCTGCAACTGACATTCTTATATTTATGGTCATTTTACATGTGCAATAGATGTTATTTAAATAAATTCTCATCATTGATTCTCTTATATACAGAGAGGTACAGTCTTAAAATGATCATTCTTTACTTAGTGCAATGGAATCTGAATGGATTGTATATAAGTATCAACCCAAATGTGTAAGTTTGTTGTCTCCTGACAGCTCACATGAAATACCGCATTTCATATTTATGATCTTATTTTAAATAAAAACTCCTGCAGTCAAATCTAGGAGTCTCAACACTGGAATCACTGACCTCCTGTATTTGTATCCCAACTACAATTGTGTTTGGGGAATTGGAGAAACATAACTTGTATTCTTTTTTCAAACAGCACATTAAATAGAACAAGTTGCAGGACTGATATAATGCCCAAAGCTACAGGAAATTGAAACTTATAAACTTCTAAATTTACAGTATATAACAGGTTATATATATATATAAAGGTTTTCTACCTTTAACATCGAAATAGAGTATAATTTCACATATTGCTTTTTTTCTTTTTTAAAGAAGGAAACCTTCATTTTCTTCCTCCAGTCTCTTTTATTCCCTAGCTGGCTCTGCTCAAAGACATCAAACTGAGAAACATTAAAAATGGCATGGGAGCTGAGCTGTTCGCACTAGAGAATTGTTTTCTTGTTGTGAGTTTTATGCAGAGAAAGAGCTGAACTTTTGGATTTAAGTTTAGTTTAGCCTTCTGTAGCAATAATTTTTTTCTAAATTTGTTTGACATCCCCAAATAAATGCTGGGAAAATTGACTTTCTGTGGGAAATCTGAAGTATCTAGAGAATTTTGACCACGGAGTTTAAAACAAAGAAGGATGACGAATTCTGATTTGTTTGTTTTGATTTATCAAAGAGCTCTGACCTGAGATAAAACAGAATTGATTTTTTAAACTTAAAAAAAAGTATTAAGTCCCCAAAATCATGAGAATTGCCTTTTAATCATTTTGCTTAGAGATTCCATTGACTTGAATGGATATTACACCTCGTTCCCCACAGGAAAGGATGAGAATTAATTGTTTCACAAACTCTTGTCTTTAATAATAAGATTGTGTAAGTTATTTGAAAGTATGAAATATAAATGTTAAATTACACATTCAAAGGCTTTGGAATTTGTTTGTAGAACAACCAACACAGAAATATCTTGCATTGCTTTCATGGTTCAATTTTGTCAGCCTAGTGTGCAAAATAAAGAGTAAAGCTCAGGGTTACAGCTTTTCTGCTTATATATGTGTTGACAGATTGTGCTTATCAAAGTCTAGAGGTTCAAGGACGGTGGCACGGCAGTCATCACTGGTTCAGCCATGGCTGTCTTTAGCACTACAGTGGTTTTGACAAAATTGCAAATTGACCTCAAGCTGCCCTTGAAAGTTGTAAGCTGAGATATGGCAAGCATATGCCACTAGGCCTCAAACCCAAACCTGCCAAAATGGTAAGAATTGGTTGCTGAGTAAACCTGTTAAAAATGTATCCTTTTACCAATTAAATAGATGGAATGAGTTTATATATTGAATTCATTTACTATTTAAAATGCTTTACTTAGAAAGTGATTGCTAAACAAGGAAAGAGAAAAAATATTCTTTTTTAGTGTGTCAGGTTAAAGTGATGTGACTTCTTAGAATGTAACACTGAACTTGAAAATCAGTATGAGTACAAAACTATTTACTTAAGGTAGATGAAAGCAAACACACTCTTCATTTTAAAACACTTGCTTCAGCAGACTGTATTTTCAATTTATCTGAGATGACGTACATTTTGCTGAGCTAACATGGATAACAACGGAAATCATCAATGCTCAAATATATTGTCAGTGTTTCCATGGAGACCAAAGAAATCATAACCACTGAGTTCAAACATTTTGAGAAAGGCTAAATACCACACCACACATAAGGTGAAGAGTGAATGGGAAGAAATTAAATAAGTGAGAGAAATGCAATTTTATATATGCCATGCTTAATATGCAATAAACTGAATTCTTTATTCTCCTTAAATTCTCCCAAATAAGTACAGTTGTGGTATGTGATGTAGTGAGCAATGAGTACCTTGACCCTGAAGTCAGAACACTTGGGTTTCAGGACTGACTTTCCCTTAACAGCTGCTCGTCTTAGGGCAAGTAGCATAATTCAGTTATTAATTCCGTTCAAGGAGCTTAAAAGGAAAATCAGTCAGAATCGAGATGAGCAGCTGAAGAGTCAAAGGTCTAAAACCAGCAGAGATTTCAAGCTGCCTTGCCTACATCTTTTTTTTTTTTTAGCCCTCAGGATGGTACCTTTTTCAACTTGCTAATATTATGCATTTCCTTAGCCCTAGTCATTACAATCTGCATCTCTTTGTCCTAGAATCTAGTTCTACTTTTGCAAGGTGGAGTATAGTAGTATGTTGGGATTCTTCACTTTTCCTCTTATGTGGTTGGTGAGATTTACATAAACAAGAAACTTAAAAGAACATTATTTCAAAAACTGATACTGGAACTATCTTTGAGGGAACTACGAGTAGAAAGTGATGCCCAAGAGTATGAATATGTGAAGGGACAAAATGAAAGAGAGAGAGAGAGAGAGAAATATATGAGGAAAAGAGAGGAATTTGACTTTCCATTTGAAATGGAGAAAGTGTTTCTAATAAGAGGAGAAGAAAAGAGGGGGAAAGAAGAGAGTAGATGGTGAAAGGAAGTTCCTCAGAGGTCACATAGCCACAACATACTTAAAAAGAGTAACGTCTCCTGTGCAACTTGACGTTGTCTACATTTCTGTGATGAAATCCACATCTAAATCATCTCACCTCCACCTTAAATAAATCAACGATACTTACTCCCAAGGTTGTGTGTACGTTGTGGGGGAGAGGAGATTGTCTTTTTCTTAGTAAACAAATGTCTTCATTTGCAAACATTTATTGAGTATCTTCTGTCAGGCATTGTGCTAGGTGCTGGAGACACAGTCATTTTAGGAAGAGGTGCAGGAAGGAGTTTATTAGCCAATTGGGCAAGCATTTAAGGTGCCCATAGTAAGTGCTATAATTGAAATATACACGGGTACTACCTGGGAGGAGGGGCACATACATCACACAACTCTAAAGAAAGATGTCTTAGAAAATATGATTCTAGAAACTTACTTTTAAAGGATGGAGTGCTAACTCTTTTTCTATAAAATAGGGTGTGTAGTAATTGCTTTAACTGCTTCACAAGAATGTTCTATGGAGCAAATGTGATAGTAAAATCATTATAGCTAGGAAAACACCATACATATATGTAGTATGTATATCTTGATGTTAAATAGCCCTATAAGAGTAAGGCTAGAATCAGGAAAAATCAGATAAATATGCATTTATCAGATGATATTGAGATATTACTTTAACATTTATTCTGCATTCATTTAATAAAAATAAGCCTGTTTTCTTTCTTTTAAATTGCATGTATCTTTTAAAATATGTTAATTAAGGAATATTAGGTTGAGCCATATGAAATTGCTATTTTGGTTCATTAAAGACAGTTGAATGTTAGCAATTTCTTATGCTTCAACCTAGTATGTATGTCGGACATACTAGTTTAACTTCTCTGAAATTGGTTGTTATGTTACATTTAACCCACATCCATAACTGCATGGCACTAATAAGGCACGGTGATTATGGAGAGTAGTTAATGTAATGACGGTTACAAAGTCTGGTTCAAAAATTTTCTTAATGCAAGTTGGCAAAAAATTTTGCATTCTTCTTTCTTGTCCTCTCCATTTAATTTTGCAATTGTATGAGACAATTTCTTAGAAGGTATATTAAAGGATTTTAAATTTATACTAAAACAAATCACTTGCTCCCTGTTATCATAAATTGTTTGCTTTTGGAAGTTTAGCTAATTGCTAGGAGCAACTTCTGGTACTTGCCGGTGGCAGGCTGGCCTTTCTATTTGGAGGTCAGACTAATAGTTGCATGGAGAGTTTTGTACTCAGATTTTTCCAATACTCAGCAAGTAACGGTAACTACCAGGGAGGAAACTTTGTAACTTCCATTCAAGGATTCTCTCTCCTATCAAAATGGACTAATTTTTCTTTCTCAATTTTTTAATACAGAGGCACGTGTTGAGACCTGTCTTAATTGTCACCTTGATTTTCAGTCATAAATGTTTTAGTATTTGCTATAACTCAATGCTTATATACCCCCAAAATTAATATGTTGTAAACTAACCCCCAATGTGATGGTAGTAAGAGTTGGGGGTCTTTGGGAGGTTATTAGGTCACAAGGGCAGAGCCCTCATGAACGATAATAACACCCTTATAAAAAGACCTCCGAAAGCTACCTTCTTCCTGCTGAGGATATACAGCAAGAAGACAAATGTCTATGAACAAGGAGACAGGTTCTCACCAGACACTGAATCGGCTGCTGCCTTGATTTGGGACTTTCCAACCTCCAGAACACTGAGAGATATGTTGTTTATAAGCCACTCAGCACATGATATTCTTATTATAGCAGGCTGAATGGATGAAGACAGTATTCTTCATAGATGGATAAACAGGCTAGTTGTCCATCAAAATCCACTATCCATTGTAATATAATAATGGCCATGAACATGGCTAGACTATATTTGCTAAACTCTCTTGCAGCTAGGTATGATTATATGATATGACTAAGTCTTCCCAAATGGATTAACAGTAGAGGTGATATGTGCCAGGACTGTAAGAGAACAGATAATCATTCTCTGTCATCTCTTTCCCCTTCCCTCAAATCTGATAATAGAAACTCCGTATTTCAGTTTTAAAGGTTCACCCGAGGACAATACTGTAGCCGATGGCTGAGGAGTAGGATGGAAAGAATCTGGGTCCCCCGGGCAGTTATGCACCATCTTAGAACTCTTACACTTGAGAAATAATTTTGTATTTTGTTTAAAAAGCTGAATCTGGGGAGGATTTCTTTGTTAAAGGGGCTAGTGTTACTCTAAGTAATATAGCGACCCATCCTAGCCTGGTGGAATCCTCCACTAGGGCAACTATGTGATGTGCTAAGAAGATAGCTTAGCTCTACCTCCAATTCTGCAAGGACATGGAATATACATTTCAACAACTTCAACTATAAATTGCTAGCTTTGTTAGAAACTTTTGGTGCTCTGCCCAGACCCACATTACAGGCCTGGTGGACCCGAATCCAGCCACAGCTAATGGGACCATTCTCCTCACCTGGATATGTCTCTGAGGTTATACCTTATCCCAGAGGTAACTCACAGCCAATACTGCCAGTCCCCTTAATTCAAAGTGGTCAATTATGAAATGGTATTTATTTGCAGGCATTTGCTGAGAATCTTCTACATGCCATGCATCATGCCAGGTAATACTGAGTTGAGTATAGGCTTTAGCTGGATCCATCCCTTTGCCAATGTTCTTTCCTGGACCTGTCCTTCATCCCTCACTCCCATATAGGTGTCACCTGAGAGAAATTTCTCATTAAATAATCTGAACAAGAATCTCCGAGAAGATGCTGCTTCTACTGAACCTAGCTTTAGAGTTCAAATTAAATGATCATGAAGTTCTGTTCATTAAAAAAATTACTTAAAACCAGGAATAATCATAGAATTTTACACTCATAAGTGACTCTATAATCTGTTGGTTTCATTTTACATTCTAAGGCCTTGTAAACTCTTTTTCCCAATATATATTCTTTTGCATATATTGGAAGATTTTGGCCACCATTTAAATGATTTTTTAGTTTATTTACAAAATACATGTGATTGTGCTGGAAATAGAATGGTTATTATGAACAATGTTAGATCATATTTTAGAACCTCTATGATAGGGAGAACTTTAGCACTCATATTCACTCCAATGCAGTTAACAATTTTATTTTTTTCACTTTTAAAACAATATTCTGTCCTTTATTCTCTTATTTCCTTTGTTATAATTAGATCATTGCTAATCCCAATGGATCAAATAAAAATTTCATTCTTCTTTAATGTAAAAAATAGGCTAGTGTAAGATATTTCTTGGAAACTTCTCTATGAATCAAAATATTTTGGAAGGGCAATTCAACCATGTAACAAACTTTTTGTTAATTAGTACTTGAATCTTTCAGCTCCAGCTTTTTTTATAGCTGGAAATGGGGATCTAAGAAATTTAATCTTGAGTTTCTTGGGAAATTTTTAAGTGTAGAATTCTAAGATTTTTTTATCTGTGGAATTAAAATCCAACCCTTTCTATTGATAATATTATACATTCAAATTTATATTCAATGAAGAACTTTAAATAATGTAATTAGTTATTGATAAAAACATGATTTATAATATTCAAACATCTTGAGCTCATATTTTTAAAATAAATTTATTTATTTATTTTTGGCTGCTGGGTCTTCGTTGCTGTGCGTGGGCTTTCTCTAGCTGCAGCAAGCGGGGGCTACTCTTTGTTGCGGTGTGTGGGCTTATTGTGGTGGCTTCTCATTGTGGAGCATGGGCTCTAGGCGCGCAAGCTTCAGTAGTTGCGGAGTGTGGGCACAGTAGCTGTGGCTCGTGGGCTCTGGAGCACAGGCTCAGTAGCTGTGGTGCACGGGCTTAGTTACTCCATAGCATGTGGGATCTTCCCGGACCAGGGCTCGAATTCGTGTCCCCTGCATTGGCAGGCAGATCCTTAACCACTGTGCCACCACGGAAATCCCTGAAACATCTTGAGTTCATATTATCCAGATGTTTATTTCAGCTATAATGACCACACCCTGCAGTCTCAACTTCTACCAGTGAATCAATAGTTCGTGATTGCCATATTATCTATCTAATGGGACTTTATAGACATTTCTCAGAAAGGAAAGTAAAACACTAAAACATAGGCATTTTCTTGTAGCTTATTTCTTGTCATAGATAATGGACTATGTCTAGCAAGCCAATTCCATTTTTATGGTAAAAGAGCTACTTCTCTTGATTTACTTAAGCCTATGTTCCTCAAACACTGTTCTTAAATCATTCAAACATTATTTCATTAAGCATTATAGTAACTTGAAATTTGAAAACTTTGGTAAGCTAATGGATATTTAAAGAAAACATAAAATTATAGAGTTCAAATTAGTCATGTGATAGTTTTCCCAGTTCATTATTCAGAAAATTTTTAGAATTTGAGTGATAAAGAAAGATAAAAAATCAATAAATGTGATACAATTAAAACTTAAAAATTAGTTGCTTACATTTTTCATGTTCTCTTCTGGACTTTGTTCACATTCATATGCAAGTTTTATATAGTTTTATCTTCACAGTTTTATCTTTTGCTTCTGACAATATTTTAATTTGAATAGCAACATACCACTGAGAAGGTGTGCCATAATTAGCTGTTTATATTTTATAAATTAAAATCTCTATTCATCATGCCATGTAGAAATATTCATAAGTAAAATAATTGAGAACTTTCTTTTTATTGGTTTCATGGTGTTTTGTATAGCTGAAAGCATGATAATTTCAGTTCTCCAAGTGTAAAAGGAGAAAAGGTCACCAATAAAAAGCATAATCTGGAAAATAACATTTTATTACATACAAGTAGAATCAGGCACGAGTTGGATGAAATATGTTTTTTTGTTTGTTTTTCGTTTTGTTCTTTTACTTTAGAATTACTTTTCTGATGGGCAAAAGGGAAATTAAAGCATTTATTAGAGCTCTGTGTGGGTGTGCATACTAAAGAGAAGACTAAACTAATATTATAGACCCTGTAAAAAATTAATAAACAGAAACCTCAGAGTTAGGGGACTCTAAGGGGGAGCTCTCGTGCCCTGAGATGATAGCAGAGCCCAGCAGAAAGAAGAAAAACTCCTCTTCTCTCCAGGCAGAGACTCAGCCAATAAAAGCCGTGGACTCTGTTTGCTACAGCCCTCCCGACTTCCTTTTCCTCTTTATAAAAGTGCTCTCCTTCCCTAGCCATGTGGGAACTCGCACATGGCTCACCGCGGTTGCAGACCCTAAATTGCAATTCTCCACTGATCCTGAATAAACCAATCTTTACTGAAAACATGTCTGGCAGTCTACTTGTTTTAGGTCAACATGCTATGGGTAGATACTAGTAAGTTGATTTTTTTTTTTTTCAGGTTTTTCCAAACAGGCCCAGGTTGGCTCTTTGGTCTAGATTTTTATTTTCATTGCAATATTGAAAATGAATAGTGGAACAGTTCCCTTTAAACTTTAATAAAGAATTGTGCCTTAGTCCCTAAATAAAATCATGATTAGAACCATAGAAACTTGCCAAATAGAGACTCTTGAGATTTAAGTTGTGACAGAATCTGATTCACTGACAATGCTTAAGGCTGGAGTCAAGATTCTCATAAATTTTAACAACGTGGCTCCAAACTTGACCCTGTCCAATTACTTTTCTGCATTGGAAGTGATTGCAATTCTGGATCATGTCTAGGCTGCTCAGTGCAGGTAAGATTTAAAAGCCATTTTCTGTAAAAAAAAGCTTGCCTTAGCAAGATAAATAACGTGTGTGATCACTTCTCTCCAGTTGGTTTGCTGGCACTTTTTGGTTAGTATTGAAATAGGAGTAATGGCATATTCTGTGGTTTCTCCTGTTCTTTTAGGACAAAAGAATGAATGTGGATTCCATTAAAGTTGGAACAGGAACTATTTTAGAATGAATCCCTGATGTTTATGGGCAGATATTAGCTATGTCAGAAATAGTCTCAGGTGTGGCTATTTTCCAAGTTGTTAAGGTTGTAATATAAAGAATAAGTTTAAAATGTCTGGATCATTACTTTAATTCTTAGCTAACAGGAAAAGTCAGCAATATGGACAGCCATGCACAACAAGAGTATAGGGTGGTAGGTACAGCCATAAGGAAAACAACAAAAACTAAATTTTACCAAGAATTTCTAGAAATATTTTAAAGTTGTGTTAAACCACCACATTTCATGACTGTTATGACAGCATTTGCTAAAAGATTCTGAGAATCTCTTCTGAAACTGATATTCACCAAATGTCATGCTGTAATTATGACTAGAAAACAGCATTGTGGTGTTCCATATTCATTAATCTTGGATAATTGTCACACCAAATGTGCAGTTTTAAAAGCAAATAAGATCAGTTGCTGTCACTGAAAGCTTTACTCAGAAATCAAAATCAATGCTCCTTTTTTTCTACTTAAGACTGTACAATTATTGGAAGATGGCAATTAGAGCAAAACTTATGATTTATAGCTCTAACAAATACAAGATTTCTGCTCCAGATAAACAGGTTCATAATTCTCTCAGTACTAAGATGTTTAATAAACTTTCTTTATTAAAGAAAGATACACAAAATCTATATATATTATTATAGACCTTGTGAGGCCTTCTTAAGAATAGCTTAGTTATGAAAAATCCATTTGAAATTCCAAGAAAATTTTTATAGTAGGGAATGAATCACTCTCTATGTTGAAAATCATGCTTACTGAGGCCCAATGTTTTCTCACAGAGGACAAGGTAGGGCATAAGGAGGTTGGGGCAAAATAAAACTATTCTTTATGATTAATATACCAATTCCATTACTGTGGAATGACTCCAATTTCCATCAGAATGCAGATCCCTGGTGCCTACACCAGGAAAAGACTTTCTTAAGAGAGAGATAAGGTTCAGCATTTTAGACAATTTTTGTGCCCTAAATTTAAAATCAAATGGATGCTTGTAATTTCTCCCCTAGTTTTAAAGAGAAAATGAGTAAGGATTATTGGCTCTATGGCAGATCCCATAACTCCTTCAGAACTTCTTAGGTATGTGGTTTTGTCATAAGGGTGAAAACCCATCAAATGTGCATCCTAAACAAAATGAGGTATTTGGATTTCTTCCATGAGTAACACACAAGCCCCTCAGGACATTGTCCTATTTTGATCAGGCTAGGACTTGCCAAAACCCCAGAAAGGACAGCTGAGCAATATGGTAAGAAAAAAATTGTAGCTTTTACATTAGTTTAAACATTTTATTCACTAATATATTTTTATTTCATACATACAAAACAATATACGTAACCTATAAGCAAGCTATGGAAGATGTTTGTAAAATGAATACTGTGAATTTATCACCCAACTAATGACACAGAATGTTACCAACAATGTTTAACCTCCCTGGTTGCACCTCTGACTTTTTCCACTGAAGTTAAGCACTACTTCAAGTTTATCATTCCCTTGCTTTGTTCATGTCTCCTACTGTACACTCACAAGAAATTATCTAAGGTATATATCTACGAGTAGAATTTATGGGTCATGAGTTATCCATATATTCTTTGCTTGTTAAAGCAAATTTGCTTTCCAGTTTACCTATACCAGTTTAAATCCCACTAGAAATGTATAAATCCCCATTGCCGCACATCTGAAGAAATTCTTGGACTTCTCAGAATTTAAAAAAAATTTGAAGTAGTTCATGTAAAGTGGTATCATAGAGATAAAATTTTTCTCACTCATATTTCAAAAGAGAATGAATATATTTATTTGTTTGTTAGCCATTGACTGTTACTCTTCTAAGGAGAGTTTATTCAAGTCTTTTAGGAATTTTCTTTATTAAGTTGTTGGTCTTTTTTGAATTGTAAGAGTACTTACTATTGTTTAAATATTGATTATTAGTTGGTTAAATAGGCTGCAAATAGTTTCCCAGTAGGTAACTCATATTTTTACATTCTTTTACTAACAATAATTCTTAATTGAATGTAGTCAAATTTACCTGTTTCTTTTTGGTGAGCTGTTTTTGCATCATTTTAATCAAACATTTCATAGATCCAGAATCATAAAGACGTTCATCCACATAACATCAACAGAGGAATGGGGAAAGAAGATGTCGTATCTATATACAATGGAATATTACTCAGCCATAAAAAAGAATGAAATAGGCCATTTGAAGAAACATGAATGGACCTAGAGATTATTATACTAAGTGAAGTAAGTCAGACAGTGAAAGACAAATATCTAATGATGTCATTTATATGTGGAATCTAAAAACAAAAAATGATACAAATGAACTTACAAAACAGAATTAGACTCACATACATAGAAAACAAACTCATGGTTAAAAAAGGGGAAAGGGGAGGAGGGATAAATTAAGAGTTTGGGATTATATGATACACACTACTATATATAAAATAGATAAACATCAAGGACCTACTGTATGGTATGGGAACTATATTCAATAATTCAATATCTTGGGACTTCCCTGGTGGTGCAGTGGTTAAGAATCCACCTGCCAATGCAGGGGACACGGGTTCGAGCCCTGGTCTGGGAAGATCTCACATGCCATGGAGCAACTAAGCTCTTGCACCACAACTACTGAGCCTGCATTCTAGAGCCTGTGAGCCACAACTACTGAGCCCATGTGTCACAACTACTGAAGCCCGTGCTCCTAGAGCCTGTGCTCCACAACAAGAGAAGCCACTGCAATAAGAAGCCCTCACACCGCAACGAAGAGTAGCCCCCGCTCACCACAACTAGAGAAAGCCCGCATGCAGCAACAAAGACCCAACGACAAAGACCCAACACAGCCAAAAAAATAAATAAATAAAATTTAAAAATAAAAAATTAAAAAAAATAGTTCAATATCTTGTAATTACCTATAATGGAAAAGGATCTGAAAAAGAATACACACACACACACACACACACACACACACACACTTTGCTGTACACCTGAAACTAATATAACATCGTAAATCAACTATACTTCAATTAAAAAAAAAAGTAGGTAGACATTAACAGGTCTTTTAGATGCAAATGTACATTTTAAGTACATGCATAGCATCTTTCCTACAAGCTTCTCAAAATATCAAACATTTAGATAAAGCAGCCCACATGATAATCAGAGCTTTTATTTTTAAAGTCAGATACACTGAGATAGATTTACATATAGAAAAATTCATCTCAGTTCTGAGTTTTGACACACACATATAAATCAAATACAATATAAATACGTACAATCATGTAACCACCGCCACCAAAGTAAGAACAGTTCCATCTCTCCAAGAAATAACTTGTAGTCCTTTGTTGTCAATCCCTGTCCTCAACCACAGTCTGAGACAACCACTGATCTGTTTTCTGTCCCTAGAGCTTCATCTCTGTGTATGTCTTGTCCATTTTTAACATTAGTTGCTTATTAGAAATGTTTATTGAACATCTACCACATCAAAGGCATCGTTCCCCACAAAATTACACCAGTCTATTAATATTCAACATTCATTTCTAGTCAGATTCGAACATTGTTCAGAACAAAATAAATATCAATTTAGAAATAGCCATATGCAAATCTCTCCCATAATCACTATACTTTTTTTTACTTTATAAGTCTAAAAATGGAGACAGTGATTGGTGGGACGTTTCTTAATCAGTGAATGATGATAAACAGTTTCTGGAACTCACACTGACTTTCAAAACACAAAGCCTTTAGAGCTGTTTCAGCCATAGCTTTCAACTGTAGTCTTTCTCTGTGTTGGAAGAATTGTAGAGTCTAGCACTGCAAATCCCTGCTGATTGCACCACCATGTATCTAGACCTGGGCTGATTGATTTAGGTGAAATTGGCTGGAACAGATTTGTACCATCAACAGAGAAAAAAACAAAACAAAAAAGAAACTAGCATGTTGATACACATTATACTCCAAGTTATGCCTCTTCAAAATCAGAAGTGAAAATCAAATTGTTAAGAGTTTCTCTTGAGCTTTCCTTTAGAAAGGTTCTAGCTTTGCAAAATGGCAGTTTATTTTTTGGCACAGAATTTCCCATCTGAATTGATGAGCCTTTATTTTTGTCAGTAAATTACTCACAATAAGTTGGTCAAAGTCTTTCCCTTCGACTTAGGAAGTATGGATCTAGGCAATTCCTTTCACTTTTCCCCTTGAATAACAGTTCTTTTTTATTTTAAACTAAGGGTATTGTTTAGTGTAAGTCAAATCAGAAAAGTTGAAATATGACTAAATTATCTTCATAGTCAAAGAGTACTAAGATTATTCAAAGTCCTAGTGTCATTTTATTACCAAATATACTTTCTCCTCCTTATGAATTAATATTCAAGCAACTTTTGACTTGAAATACTTCAATCTGTTTCAAATAAAGGAAAACAAAAAGTTTTAAAGCTCTTTTATTAAATCTCAGTAACTCTTAAGCTTTTGAACTGCATCTATGCATAGCTTTCTCATTTCTCCACTTACATAAAATCACAATCTTCTTTATGGTAGGGATAATATATATTTTTATCTGCCACTGTCCTCAAAGTTATTCCAAGCACATTAGAATCTATGTGATTATTTAGAAAATAACTAGTTAATTAAATTTCCCACAGGTACAAATAAAAATCAGATATTTTAGCTGTAAGCCTGGGGGAATAATTGCATGGGGCTGTCAAATTAAGCAATTCATTAAAAAATTTCTTTTACATGTGCAGGCAGCATCTCTTTTAGGAAGCCTGTCTCACAACAAGTCTAAGCTAGTCTCTTAATACACTGTAATATAATAATCTATTAATTTGATTGTTTCATTCACAAAACTGAAAATACCTTGAGATTATGAATGTGTGGCTTAATCATTTTTTTAATCTTTCCTGTAGAAAGCATCTACTTCATGTTTGTTAAATAAGTCAATATATGTTGAAAATATTTCTTTCATACTATAGTATGCTGTAAAGAGAAAAACTATTTAAATATGCAAGATAAGTAAAATATATTATACCAGGTATACAGTTAGAAATATTGACTTAAATGTGGTTTTCATTGCTTCAGGAAGTTATCAAGAACACAAGGCAACAAAAGTGGAGTGTAGAGCAAAGGTACTTTGTGTCTGCAGAAACTGGAACTTAGGCATTGAACCACAGTGGACTTCCCCAAATGTATGACTTTGTGTCTCATTGACAAAACTCAGCACGCTGTAGAGGTGGCAATGAGCAGATAGGTCCTATTGCTTATGCTTTTGGTGTCATACCCAAGAAAATACTGCCAAATCTAATGCCATGAAGTTTTTCTCCAGTTTTCTTCTAAACGTTTTATGACTTTAGCTCTTACAATTGTCTTTGATCCATTTTCAGTTAATTTTGGTGTATGATATAATGTATGGGTTCAATTTCTTGTTTTTGCATGTGGGTATCAAGTTTTTTCAACACCGTTCGTTGAAAAGACTGTCCTCTCCCCATTGTATGGTCTTGGCATCCTTGTCAAAAATCATGACTATATATGTGAGGGTTTATTTCTGGACTCTCTATTCTATGCCTCAATCTGTATGTCTACCTTCCTGTCAGTACCACACTACTTTGATTACTATAACTTTGTTGTAAATTTTGAGATGAGGAAGTGTGAAATCTCCAGCTTTGCTATTGTTTTTCAAGACTGTTTTGCCTATTCAGAATCTCTTGAGATTCCATATGAATTTTAGGTGTCATATCTAAAATATCATCACCAAACACAAGGTCATCTAGATTTTCTCCTGTTATCTTCTAGGGCTTTTATAATTTTGCAATTTACATTTAGGTCTGTGATCCATTTTGAATTAATTTTTGTGACAGATAAAAGGTCTGTGTCTAGATTCATTTCTTTGCATGTTGACTTCCAGTTGTTCCAGCACCATTTGTTGAAAGACTATTTTTTTATCCATTGTAATGCATTGCTCCTTTGTCAAAGATCAGGTCATATGTAATTTAAAGTGATAATTTTTAGACCATAATCCTATCCCCAACAAACTTTTACTCAATGGCTTTAATATACATTGTTGATTGTTACCAGCATCAATTGTTATATTGGAGATTGCAAAATGAACCTGACTTTAATTGATATTTTTATAGCATGAAAATTTAATGCAGTAAGTTAACTCCATAATATCTTTTAGGCTCATAATATTAAAAATAAATGACATATTCCAAGTTGGGGTATTTTAAAGAAATACAAAGAAATGCTTAAAACCAAGAATAACTTGGATCAACATATAAAAATATACCATAAATCATATGTTTTTTTATTTTTAAAAAAGCATTTTAATTGTCTCATATATTGGTATAAAAGATCTCATAAATATTTTTATTTTAGTGCCTTACCATAATATATTATTCCAGTAACTTTTATAAAATCCACAGTTTTTAGCAAAATATGCTACCCCTTAAAATAGACTCTGCCTGGTTCTCTGAGCTTCTCAGTGTTTTCTACCCTCCTTTTCAATACTTGAGCTCCAACCATAATAAAATTCTTGCAGATAAATATGCTTACCAGTTCAGAGCCTTAGGATTTTACACATGCTAGTATTTTATTGGAATGTGTTTTCTTCTCAATCACTTGCAAAATCCCTATTCTCCTTTAAAGTTTTAAATCTAGCATTATTCCCTTGGGAAACATCCCAGATTGATTTTAGTTAGAGTTGACTATTCTCACCTGTTCCTCCCCCAAATCCACTATATACTCTTATCACAGCACCTAAGTCACTGTGTATGCAAGGGGCTTTTATGAGTCTGATTCCCATTCTCAAGAGTTAGCTCCTTGAAAGAGCAGGAACCTTATCTGTGACACTCTGCTGGATATATAGAATAGTGGCTGCTGGATAGCTGGTGTAAACCCACCTAACATGATTCAAAATGGAGTAACACCTGTCAAGGGCCCCTATGAAATCTCTTTCAGACACCCAAGAACTGTAAAATTACTGAAGACTACAAGTCTATTCTCCGAAAAACCACATCCTATAGAGACACAGCCAGCCCGGGTACTGCTGGACCAGGATAGACATGAACCCACCGCCTTTTCATGCACCTTGCCCTTTGAATCCCAATAAAAGACTCAAAGCCCCACCCTTCAGTGCCAATGCCACTCTATGCATCTGGTCCCTTTTCCTCTCTTAGAAAGTGAATAAAAACTCTCTTTTCTCCTCTTGCTAATATTTCTGTGAATTCTTTCACAACCTGCATCAGCTCACCTAACAGCTGGTTTCAAAGAATGTTTGATGATTTAATTATAAAAGTTTCAAGATATTATATACCACAAAGAGAATGAGAAAGGGTCCTTAGGACCTAGGAATTACAGACGAGGAGCAAAGAGCCTTGGTGCAGGAAGCATTATAAAGATAAATTTCAGATCTCACACAAACACTGCCTATTTCAGAAATCACATTTAGGCCTGCCTTGTTTCTATTTAGGTAAGGGACAGTATTATGGTTTAAATATGTGTGCCCCCAAAATTCGTAGGTTGACATTCTAAAGCCTGATGTGATGTGATGGTAGAAAGTAGGGCCTTTGGGAAGTACTTAGGTCATAAAAGGAAATCCTCAAGAATGAGATCAGTGTTCTTATAAAAGAGACCTCACAGAGATTCCCTTGCGCCCTCCACCATGCAAGGGCACAGCAAAAAGACACTGGCTATGAACCAGGAAGAAGGTCCTCGCCTAAGCATGCTGACACCCCAATCTTGGACTTCCTGGCCTCCAGAACTGTGAGAAAATAAATTTCGGTTGCTTATAAGCTACCTAGTCTGGTATTTTATTATAGCAGCTCAAATGGACTAAGACAAAAACCCCACTCTCAATATCAAAATCTGTGTTAAAATTCTCCAGAGAAACAGAATCAACAGAATACACAGAGATATATACAAGAGGATATTTATTATAGGAATTGGATCACTTGGCTGTGGAGGCTAAGCAGTCCCTCCTTGAAGTCATCTGTAAGCTGGAGAGCCAGAAAAGCTGGTGGTCTATTTCAATCCAAGGCCGAAGGCCTGACCACCAGGAGTTCCAGTGTCCAAGGGCAGGAAAAGGTGAACATCCAGCTCAGGAAGAGAGAGTGGAAATTCACTCTTAAACTTTTTGTTCTAATCTGGCTCTCACTGTAACAGATGATGCCTACCCATGTTGCTGAGGAGACATCTTTACTCAATCTACTGAATGAAATGCTAATCTCTCCCAGAAACACCCTTAAAATACCCCCAGAAATAACACTTTACCAGCTATCTGGGTGTCCCTTAACCCAATAGAATTTACACATGAAATTAAAAATCACAGGTAGGTTATAAAAGCTCTCTTTGGACTCAGTAGATTTCTGGTCTCCCAATGGAAACACTGGACTCAGGTGTGTCTCATTGTCTAAGCACTCTTAGATATCAAAGATTTGAAAGGATTTTAAATGTACATTGATTTTTGGTTGAAAAAAAATTCACAGATTTCTGTATGCCAAGAATTCACTTTATCATATCAAAAAGAATGTGCAAATGCACGCATCTTTTCGGCCTCCTATATAGAAGGTAATGAAATAGTTACATTTTACTTGTAAGGCCTGGCTATAAAATGAATGATTTTGGTAACTTAGGGAGAGTGCAAATCATCAGTAAACAATTGCTTGAATATTCTGGACTACTTGATGACATAGAAAACAGCTTTTCTGATTCTCAGATGTGCAATTACAATGCAGCTTGAGTTCCAAATCTGCTTGCAGCCCATGATACACTCCTGCTGAGTGAGCTGTCTGATTGCCTCCTTGAAGGCATTTTATTGTTGATCACAATTTAAGTCAGTGTATTATTAATTTCATTTGTAACTTGATTTTGATATGCCTTTTTGCCATTCTTCTTAAATTCTCTGTAGCATTACATGAAGGGAGCTAAATGGGGGATGACAATGGGGAGCATTAACTCCACAGATGGTCTTACTGAATGGCTTTCTTCAATGTTCTCTGAGGAATTATGTCATTTTCAGTCATTGAAAGTTATTTTTTAAAACTGAGTTATCATTTCCACCAACTATAACTCTTATCTCCCACAAATAGGGCCACATCTGTAAGTGACCTAACTCAGTGTTTCATTCAAAAAATATCAAATGGTACTGTTTTTCAAAGTCTGCTTGAAGACCACCTAAAAAACAAATAGTTGTTTCTGGGTCCTTATTCTGGTAAGAATATTAAGTGATTCTTATTACTACTGATAGAGTAGTATAATCCTTACATTTGAATTCAAGGGTAACTTTGAAGTTTAAGTTCACAATCAGTAAGAACTCTTAGCATACTATCTGTAAGATGTTTTATCTTTCATGAAATCCAGCAACAAAAATCTAATTAAAACATTATTACAGGGCTTCCCTGGTGGCGCAGTGGTTGAGAGTCTGCCTGCCGATGCAGGGGACATGGGTTCGTGCCCAGGTCCAGGAAGATCCCACATGCCGTGGAGCGGCTGTGCCCGTGAGCCATGGCCGCTGAGCCTGCGTGTCCGGAGCCTGTTGCTCCGCAACGGGAGAGGCCACAACAGTGAGAGGCCCACGTACCGCAAAACAAAAACAAAAACAACAACAACGACAACAAAAAAACATTATTACATTTGTCTGGGACCTAATGAAACGTCAAAGCTTTTGCACAGCAAAGGAAACCATAAACAAGACCAAAAGACAACCCTCAGAATGGCAGAAAATATTTGCAAATGAAGCAACTGACAAAGGATTAATTTCCAAAATTTACAAGCAGCTCATGCAGCTCAATAACAAAAGAACAAACAACCCAATCCAAAAATGGGCAGAAGACCTAAACAGATATTTCTCCAAAGAAGATACATAGACTGCCAACAAACACATGAAAGAATGCTCAACATCATTAATCATTAGAGAAATGCAAATCAAAGCTACAATGAGATATCATCTCACACCAGTCAGAATGGCCATCATCAAAAAATCTAGAAACAATAAATGCTGGAGAGGGTGTGGAGAAAAAGGAACACGCTTGCACTGCTGGTGGGAATGTGAATTGGTACAGCCGCTATGGAGAACAGTATGGAGGTTCCTTAAAAAACTACAAATAGAACTACCATATGACCCAGCAATCCCACTACTGGGCATATACCCTGAGAAAACCATAATTCAAAAAGAGTCATGTACCAAAATGTTCATTGCAGCTCTATTTACAATAGCCAGGAGATGGAAACAACCTAAGTGTCCATCATCGGATGAATGGATAAAGAAGATGTGGCACGTATATACAACGGAATATTACTCAGCCATAAAAAGAAACCAAATTGAGCTATTTGTAATGAGGTGGATGGACCTAGAGTCTGTCATACAGAGTGAAGTATGTCAGAAAGAGAAAGACAAATACCATATGCTAACACATATATATGGAATTTAAGGGGAAAAAAATGTCATGAAGAACGTGGGGGTAAGATAGGAATAAAGACACAGACCTACTAGAGAATGGACTTGAGGATATGGGGAGGTGGAAAGGTAAGCTGTGACAAAGTGAGAGAGTGGCATGGACATATATACACTACCAAATGTAAAAGCGATAGCTAGTGGGAAGCAGCCTCATATCAGCTTGGTGCTTTGTGACTACCTAGAGGGGTGGGATAGGGAGGGTGGGAGGGAGACGCAAGAGGGAGGAGATGTGGGGATATACGTATATGTATAGCTCATTCACTTTGTTATAAAGCAGAAACTAACACACCATTGTAAAGCAATTATACTCCAATAAAGATGTAAAAAAAAAATTATTACATTTGTCAATATTAATTTTAGAAGTAACTACTTATAAAGAGTTAAGTAATATCAAGAAGCAAGTGGAAATTGTAGTCAAGGTCATTTTTTATCTGTCACTTCTGATTTAACAATTATTTTCCCCGATCCTACTTGTATGGGCAATAAAAATAATTTATCTTTAAACATGAATTTTTCACCTTGCATCAGCTGGTTTACTTCCATAACATTAAGAATTGAGGAATCATAGGATATAGTCATTTTTTTTGCCAACAAATAAAATATGAACACATTTGTGAAATTCACTTTTACATAGACATGTACAAGGAGCAATATAAAAAGAAGAAAAAATATGCTAAATAGCCTATAGTATTAAGAGTGAGACCTAGATCCATCCCTAATGAATCCATGATTCTGGGTAATCAGTACTAGTCTCTGAGCCACAGTTCTCTCTTACGTGGGGATTGCAGTGTCAATAGTTGTGAAGATTAAGATGCCCTGAAAGTGCTTTATAATATAAAGGCACAATATAAAAGAGAATTCTTTTTATTTATATATCAGTCATTTGACTTTATCAACAAATCTCTCTTTTTTGAAAGACAGTAGCAAACTAGAAGTTATACAATCATTCTCCATTTGTGTTAGATCATCGAACCATCGGCAGCTTTGTCAGTGATGGAGGCCAGAAATAAACCCATACAAATAGAGTCAACTAATCTTTAACAAGGATGCTAGGAATACTCATTGGGGGAAAAGACAGTCTCTTCAACAAATGGTGCTGGGAAAACTGGATATTCACTGGAAAAGAATGAAACTGGATCCCTATCTTACTCCATACCCCCAAATAAACTCAAAATGGATTAAAGATTTAATATAAGACTTGGAACAGTAAAATTCCTAGAAGGAATAACATAGGAGAACATCTCCTAGACACTGGTCTTGGCAATGGTTTTATGAATCTGATACCAAAAACGTAAGCAACAAATGCAAAATTAGACAAGTCATACTACATCAAACTAAAGTTTCTTCATAGCAAAAGAAACAACCTACAGAGTAAAAAGGCAACCTATGGAATGGGAGAAAATATTGGCAACCAATATATCTGATAAGGGATCAATATCCGAAATACAAAAGGAACTCCTACAACTCAATAGCAGAATAAACAAATAACCCGATTTAAAAACATGCTAAGGGCCCAATAGGCATTTCTCCAAAGAAGACATACAAATGGCCAACAGGTACGGGAAAAGGTGCTCAGCATCACTAATCACCAGGGAAATACAAATCAAAACCACAATGAGATATCACCTCAGAGTTGTTAGGATAGCTATTATCAAAAAAGCAAAAGATAGTAAGTGTTGGTAAGGGTATAGAGAAATGGAACTCTTCTACACTGTTGGTGGGAATGTAAAATGGTACAGATGCTATAGAAAATTGTATAAGAGTTTCTTAAAAAATTAAAAATAGAACTACCACACAATCTAGCAATTCACTTCTAGGTACATATCCAAAAGAACTGAAATCAGGATCTACAAAAGAGATCCTTGCTTTTATTGCAGCACTTATTATTCACAATAGCCAAGATATGGGAATGAGGCAGGAGATAGATGGACCCCAGTCTGAGCAGCTGGAATCTGTCCCCCATGGACAGATACTCCAAGATAAAGATAATGGCAGAAGCGAGGAGGCGCTGAGTCCTGCTTGAATTAAAGGTAAAGAGAACACATATTTCTCACTCTTGAGGTCAAGGAGACCTCCCAAAGTACACATGTGCAGAAAGGGTCCTCAGGGGTAAGAAAAGGGAGGGGACACCAGACCATAATACCTTCTGTCAACTTCCTTGTGCTGGAATCCACCTTGGCTAAAAGATGTGCATGCACACAGGGCAGGGCCCTGGGTGAGACGAAATATGGACTCAGAGCCAGACAAAGCAAGATGACTGGCTAGAGGGAACATGGAAGAACTGCCCCCATATAAATGATTTAACCTACCCCAAAAGCACATGACACTTTCTCTGAGCCTGCCTGTGTGTCTATTCGCATGTACCTTTTTTCTTCTAATAAACACTTTACTTGTTTTGCTACTTTCCGTCTCTTTGCTGAATTCCTTCTTCAAAGCAGGCAAAAAGCCAGGGCCCTACTCCTAGCTACTAGTCCCTGGTGGTCTAGTGGTTAGGATTTGGTGCTTTCACCACCACAGCCTGGGTTCAATCCCTGGTTGGGGAACTGAGATTCTGCTTCAAGCCACCACAGGATGCGGCACCCCACAGCCACCCGAGATCAGGAACATCCTAAATGTCTATCAACAGATGAATGTCTAAAGAAAATGTGGTATATACATACAATGGAATGTATTAAGCCTTAAGAAAGAAGGGAATCCTGCCATATGTGATAATATGGATGAAGCTGGAGGATATTATACACTTAAGTCACAAAAGGACAAATACTACATGATGGTACTTTTACGGAGTATCTAAAACAGTCAGACTTTAAAAAGCACAGAGTACAATGGAGGTTGGCAGAAGAGAGCAAAATGAGCAGTTGTTATTCAATGGGTATAAAGTTTCAGTTATGCAATTTTTAAGTTCTAGAGATCTACTGTATGGACCTGTAGTTAATGTTACAGTTAACAATACTATATTAGTTAATAATACTATATTGTACACTGAAAAATATGTTCAGAGAGGAGATCTCAAGTATTCTTACTACAAATAGGAGAGGTGGGCAGGAGGAAACTTCTAGAGGTGATAGATATGTTTACTACCGTAATGTGATGATGGTTTCACTGGTGTATGCATATGTTCAAACCCATCAAATTGTATACATTAAATATGTGCAGTTCCCTTGTTTTTCAAGTATACCTCAATAAAGCTGTTAAAAAACACACAGGGAATTAAGGTAATTCTCACATGCCCTGGAGCCAGGCAAACGGAGTGCACAGACATTTTTATTTTATTAATAAGAATGCACAAAGAATGAGGTATTCTAAGTTTTTAACTTAAAATTAATCTGGAAAAGGAGAAAAAATTACTTTTGGCTTAAATGATAGCTGTAGAAAATACCTAATTTTTCACATACCTAATTTTCTAAGTAATTAGAAATATTTGAATCTAACAAAATAGTTCTATGGTTAATAAGGATGATTACATCCCTTACATCTATGAAGATGAACATTTAATTCTCATTGCAATGGATGTAGTGATAAATCGTAGGGGATAGTGATAAATTATTGATGATATCAGGATGCCATCTAGAATTTATTTCTTTAAAGCAGAAACACACTTATCTTTTATTATTAATTCAGGTAGGTAATATTTATTGAACACAATATACTGACTACTTACATTTTGTTTTGGTAACTGGTGGGATTGTTTTCCCATTTAGTATTTTCTAGGAAACACTCCTACCCTTTGCACGAGGATACCATATTTTTAATACAATGTGACACACCTACTCTATTACCGAACACAAGTTCCTGTGCCTGATGCACAGTGAGGTCAAACAAAGTGAAACTTCCAGGTTTGGAGCAGAGAAAGGTTTATTGTAGGGCAAAGCAAGGATAAAAGCTCAAAAACCCCAAACTCCCTGATGGTTTTCAGGGAGAAGTTTTTTAAAGGCAAAATTTGGGGTAAGGGCTGCAGGGTGTGTGACTTTCTTGTTACTGGCTGGTGGTGAGGTAACAGGGTAGTGCTCCAGGGATCTTGTTTCAGGTTAAAGTTACCATCCTCCACCCGGGTAGGGGCCTTAGCTCCTGCAGAAGAACTCAAAGGTATTGTCATGTATAATCTTTCAGGAGGAACCAGGACCCTGCCCCAAGGCTGCAGTATTGTTTCTTGACTGTTCCTCCTTTGTTTCTGCATCCCCTCCCTTCCCTGATTAGCAACTGTTTGAATCTGCCCTTTGGAACTCAGGGAAGGTCAAGGAGTTTGAAAGAAGCCTACTTGCTACAAACAGGAAACAGGAATATGGAAAGGATTTGTATCAGGGAGGGACCCACAGGGTCCTGCTTGGTTTCAACTCCTGCCTTCAGTTGATTGATAGATAGGAAGATAACTAAATTAAATGTGGTAAAAAAAAAGTTTGTAGTCTAGGATTATTAGACTTGACATGGTCCAAAAGTATATGGTAAAGTTTTTTTCCAGCAATTAAGGTTGTGAGATGTAAAATTCAAAAACCATCAGAGGACACATTCTGTACTATGAGGAGAAAGCTTCAATGAAAAGAATGAAGTGGATTCAAAGAGAAAAATGAGAGAAAGCCAATCAAGTCTTTACCTTGTTCAAGTTCCAGGTTCCAGTTCTGAGGATTAGGAGTGCCTCTAAAATTTCAGGAACAGTGTTGCTTACATTTAATGATATCCTCCAGGGCACTGAGAAAATATATACATTGGATTTCTGTTAGTTGCAAATACGAACTCCAATTAACATTGTTCTTAAGATTTCTCTCATATTCATAATGAAAAAGAAATACTCCTATGTGGAATGAAGATAAGTAATTCTTATTTATTTAGGATATGATTCTAAGTTATTTGGCAGACCCTGCATATTGACAATGGAAGTCCCATTGTGATGATTTATATACTATTGATTGGTTTGCAATTAAGAAAATATTGTTTATTACTTACATACATGAAAAATATCTACAGATGTCTCATTCAGGAAAATACAAAGTCAAACAAAACAAAGGAAACAAATTCAACCTGTGTGGTAGGCAGAATAATCATCTCCCCAAACACGTCTATGTCTTAATTCCTGCAATCTTGTGATTATGTTAGATTACTATGTCAAAAGAAAGTGAAGGTTTTAGATGGAACTAAGGTTGCTAATCATCTGACTTTAAGATAAGGAGATTATGCTGGAGTATTCAAATTGACCCAAAGTAACCACAGGGGTCCTTGAAAGTAAAAGGAGTCACAAGAAGAAGATCACAAGGAGATGTGTGACTACAGAAGAAAGTCACAGAGAGCTGCAACCTTTCCTGCTTTAAAGAGGGAGAAAGGGAGCCTCTAGAAGCTGGAAAATAAAAGGAAACTGGGCTTCCCAGGTGGCGCAGTGGTTGAGAGTCCGCCTGCCACTGCAGGGGACACGGGTTCGTGCCCCGGTCCGGGAAGATGCCACATGCCACGGAGCGGCTGGGCCCGTGAGCCGTGGCCGCTGAGCCTGTGCGTCCGGAGCCCGTGCTCCGCAACGGGAGAGGCCACAACAGTGAGAGGCCTGCTTTCCCCCAGATCTCCAGAAAGGAACAAAGGCTGCCAACATATCGATTTTCATTTGTTTCTGACTTCTGACCTACAGAATTCTAAGATAATAAATTTGTGTTGTTTTCAGCCACTAACTTTGTGGTAATTTATTATCGAAGCTGTAGAGAACCAATATAAACAAATAGTTCAAAATTAATATAGAGAAAATTGAGTAGTAACACTTGTAGGAAGTAATTTTTTTTCTAATACTCAATGATTAAAAAATCATTTTTATATCTTTAAAATAATTAAATATAAATATTTTATACCATGTGGTCAGACTATGATAGTAATGGAAATAATTTTGAATATTGACCTCACAGAGCTAGACAAATTAAATACATAATGTCATATGTCAGAAGAAGTAAACGGCATTATGGAATCTAAAGGAAGGGCGTTTAACCCAGATTTGGTGGAGAAAAAGATTTCTGGGATAAGGGGACTCAAGGGATGAATAAACCTTAGTCTGTCACACGGGTAGGGATGGGGGTGTTGAAAGGACAATTTATATGAGAAAAGACTGGGAGTTTATATTAAACTTGACAATCAAAAAATAAGTTCAAAATAAATGGATCCAAAATGGCAAAATAGGGTGCCAATATATGGGCTCATTTTTAGAAATGCTTATTGTGTCCTTAAGTCTTTCATATCACTGGTCCTTCTGCTTCCGAGATTAATTACACATGGGTAAGGTAAACATGGCGAGAAATGGCTAATTCTCCATTAGTAACAGATCATGAAGTTATCCAGTTTTCCTGACTATGCACAAGCAACTCACTCAAACTCCTACTATCTATATTTCCAAACAAGTATGCACTAGAGTCCTGTGACATTTTGTCTATTTTAAGAAACTGATGCCACCAAATTCATTTCTTTAAAAAAAAAAAAAAGCACATAATTATAATTTCAGAGATTTCCATCACATTAGCTATTCTGAACACTTATACCATCATTCTGGAAACACCAATTGCAACAGAAAAATAGTAACCCATTAAATTTGTAAGTCCCAAAATACTTGAAGCATCTGCCTTTTAAGAAGATAAACTTGGAGGAGAAATTACACAAGATAGACTTGAATGACAATCCATCATCAACAGTAACCCAAACACATTGTGTTTTTATATACGCTTTTTAAGTGTCAGTAAAGATGACACATTCCTGGGGATAGTATAGAAGCTGCCACCAATGGAAACTGCCTTCCATTATACTTCTCTCTTTTATGGTTCACCTTTCACTGACCAGAAGTTGTTACAACAGTAGGTAGAAGAAACCATTTAGAGAATGTCCCTGAACACCTGATAAACATTGATTTCATGGACAATGCTTTTCAATTTTGTGCATGTCCTTCATATTTTAAAACGCTTCATATTTTAAATTTTTCTCTATTTAAATGAGATTTAAAGCCAATCTCATCCATATATCTATGATAGAAAACTAGAGCTAAAATTTGTTAGTTAATATCAAAATCGATATTACAAATGGGAGCTCAAAGGAAAGGACAGTTAAAGTTTACTTTTAAAATCAGTCATTCTGTTGCAGGCATGTAAGTTGGGGCAAAGGTACTACATAACTAGTAAGAAATCTAAAAAAATTGATGTGACAAACTGGACAATCTGACACCTGGACATGGAGTTTTTAATTAACATCAATTCTAGCTACAATGATTCTTTCCTCTCTCGTTTCCAGGACCCTCCCAGATCCAATGAAATGGAAAATTATGAAGATAAGTTTTTCAGGATGCCTGGTGCTTTACTTCTCTTTCTCCCCCAAACTTCCTTCTTCCTGGCCCTCATTTCTAGACAGTAGTAATTGCGAACTTCTTTGCTTTTCCTTTCTAACTTTAGAAAAATACAAAAAGGAACTATTCACTCATACATTTCTTCTTTTATTTTAGTGTTTTTGTTCAGCAGAATATAAATGTTAGTCTTGCTACTAAACAATTTAGTTCTGGTAAACAGCTGGGCCAAGTATGGCATTTTGACAAAATCATCTGATTTGCAATGGCTGAAATCATGAGGATATCGACTTTATATCAGAAGCCAAGATTGGTGTATTATCTCAACAAGTCAGCAGGATCCCCAGGCTCTTTCTATGTATCCATGATTCCACCTTCATTTAAGGCTTTTAATTTCAGGTTTGTCTTCTGATGGATTGCAAAGTGGCTACCATATCCCAGACAACATGACGTGATAAAATAACAACGAATCTGGAAGTAAGGAAGAGAGAACAGGACAACTGTTTTATCAAGGCGGTTGATGGGTTTTTTTTACTTTTTAAAAATTCACTTCACTCTCTTTTTGCTTTCTGGTTTCTGAAGAAAATTCCAACATAATTATTATCTCTGTTCCTCTACAGGTAAGGTGCTTTTTTTTTCTCCCAACTTCTTTCAAGATCTCTCTTCACTTTAACTTTCTGCACTTTGAATATGATATATATATACAGGTGTAGATTTTTCAGAATTTATCCTGCTTGGTGTTCTCTGAGCTTTCTGGAACTGTGGTTTGGTGTTTGTCATTAATTTTGGAAACTTCTCAGTAATTATCACTTAAATATTTCTTCTGTTCCCTTCTTTCTTCTTCTGGTATTCCCATTGTATGTATGTTATACTTTCTGTAATTGTTCCACAGTTCTTGAATATTCTATTCTGTGTTTCCATTCTTTTTTCTTTCACATTTCGGTTTTGGAAGGTTCTACTGACATAACTTCAAGCTCACTGATTCTTTCCTCCATTATGTCCAGTCCACTGATGAGCTCAAAGGCATTCTTCATTTCTCTTACTGTCTTCTTAATTTCTATCATGTCATTTTGATTCCTTTTTAGATTCTCCATCTTCCTGTAATATTACCAATCTTCTCTTGTGTACTGTCCACTTCCTTTTTTATTAGAGCCTTTAGCATATTGATCATAATTATTTTAAATTCACAGTCTGATAATTCCAAAAGCTCTGCCATATCCAAGTCTGGCTCTGATGGTTACCTTGTGTCATCAGACAGTGTTTTTTGTCCTTTACTATGCCTTGTGATTTTTGTTGTTGTTGTTGTTGTTGGAACCTGGACATGGTATATTGTGTAAAAGGTAGGACTTTAGTGTGAAGTTTCATGTTTATCTAGCAATGAGTTAGGCTGTGTTTACTATTAGATGTAGTTGTGGTGTCAGAGACTAAAATTTCCTCAAGTGTCCTTGTTTTGGCTTCCCCCATTTTCTGTTTTCCTTGGGACTCTTTAAATAAAGTATGAGCCTATGGTTCTTTTATCTGTAATCTTTTGTTATTATAGAGGAGCTCTACTGATGTGGTGGTAAGGTCTGTGTATGGGGGAGGGCAGGGAGCATTGTATAGTCCTATAATTTGGTTTCAGTCTTTTATAGTGAGCCTGAGTTGGGTATTTCCCTTGCCCCAAAGTAAAAGCTAGAAGGGGTTGGAGTTGAATAGGTCCCTTCCTTTGGGTTGGTTAGGCTTTGATAAAACTCCAGTTGTTTAGGCTCTGATAAAATAGTTTCCTTTGAGAGAAGGCCTTGTTAAAGAGAACAGAGAGCTCTGAGTGTATTTCAAAATGGTTACTTTCTGTATTGGCCTGTCTGTCTCTACAGTTTTTGGGGCAGCAGTCTACCCTGTGAAAACAATTCTCCTGTGGACCTAAAAAGAGTTGTTGATTTTCAATTTGTCAGCTTTTTTCTTCTTGTGAGGTGAGGAATGATGACTTCCAAGTTCTTTACATGTCAGACTGGAAACCTGAAACCTATGATGCATTTTCAATGTTAAAAATCACTATGGATTTCTGCTTGATTGTGATTTGTGCATTTACTTCAATTGACTATGAAATGAGAATAAGGTACTGTGTATTTAAGGATACCATATAATAAATTATATATGACATTTTCACAAAGGCCTATATAAGTTTTGAAGAAGAGTGTGTCATGTGAAAAGAACATGTCATGTGAGACACATTTATTGAGAAAGAACTCAACGCAAGCCATGCACATGATCTGATTAACATCTTTAATCTCTTGACTCCCCTAATTCTCCTCTGCTTGATGCATTCCCTTAGTGAACTGAGGTGTTCATATGCTACATCTCTTCTAGTTGGTGGGGATTAAGGAGAAAAAAAAAAAAAAACAAGAAATATTTCTTTGTGTTTACAACATAGGAAGTTGGAAATATGGACTTATCTTGACTGATTTTTATTAGGCGAACATGGATAGCCATCTGACAATATCACAGACTATAAAGCATATGTTGAACATCTTTTAAAATTAAAATACACATAGCCTTTGATTTGGCAATTCCATTTTCATGAATTAGTTTCATAAATACATTAGCACATGAATAAAAGATTTATGCACAGGGATATCTACAAGGTTTGGAAACAGCTTCAATATTAATGTAAAAGGATTTGAAATGGTCTTTTGTTATTTCACAGCAGCCGTAGCAGGTCGTCGATGGCAAAAATTACTATTACAACAAAGAAACTGAAGTACAGGGAAGTAGGTTAAATGATATCTAATTAGTAGTCACCTACTCTTAATCCAGTATATCAGGTTGTGTTCTCTCAAATTGTTTGTTTAGTTCTATCTTATTATTTCAATTTAAGTAAGATAATTTTCCTTTCTACTTACTTGAATTTCTAAGCCTTTCATTATTCTTTCTCCTCTAGTGTACTTAGGTTATAGTTAATGTTTCTAAGAATAATAAATGTGAATTTTTAATCTTCTTCAAAGTTTCTTTAAGTACATCTGAACATTTTAGGAATATGTGATGTCCAATTAATAGTATGTATTAAGTTTGTTTCCTTAATATCTTCTATGCTTATAATGTTTAGATTAACATTGCTTCAAGAAGCTTTGGAAAAGTAACATTTTATTTGACATTTTCAAAGAGCAGAAATAGCTCTTTGCCTACTAACCTTTAAAAAAATTATGAAGTGTCGGACTGATGACGTCATTTTGACTATTACAATCATTTCACCAATGACCCTTTCCACTTTCACATACTCTTACCTTTAATCTGAACAAAAGTGGCACATTCTTTGTGTTTTTCTAATACAGTCAGGTTTTTTCATCATTTTTTCACAATTTTTTTTTATAATGTCCTTTACTTGGAGCTGTCTCTAACATTTTTAAAGGGAGAAACAATTTCTACCATATAACACAACACATGAACATCTTTGAACAATATTATGAGGCATAGAATATTTATTTATTAGGCTTTGTTTACATAAGACCAAGTCAACAAGTTCTTTAGGTTAAATGATTATAAAATGAATAAAATGATCATTCTCATGGAAATTAGCTGGGGATAATGGAGACAGCCCATTTGCTATTTTTTTTTTCTACACAAGTTGATGTGAATCATACGTTCATCCTAAAAACCACTTGATAAAGTACTACTTTCCTTCAAATGAACATAACAAATTAAATGTTCTGACCCCAAAAGTTTAATATAGTCCCTTTCACTAGATATTTTACCATATCAACTTCTGAATGCTACACTCAAATTATTAGACTATTAAAAAGAAAAAGTTAAAGGCCACTGGGATTTGGAAGCTCACAAGCCAATAATACTAAGAGTAATAGTAATAATAAAACAACAAAAATAATAACTCAAAAGAGACACGTGTGAAAAATTTTTAAATAAAAAACTTTTTTTCATGAATTTCATATTCGACTTTTTGTTTATTAAAGCAGAAACTAAAATAAGAGAATGTGGCAGATTGTATGTTCCAAAAATGACCACAGCAATATCTCAGTTCACAAATTTTCTTTTGGAACCTTGTAACTTTTCATCAAGTGGTGGAGTTAACTGTCCTCTCCTTCTGAATCTAGGTGGGACATTGTGACTGTTCCAGTGAATAGAATGGGCTGGAAAGGAAAATGCTGAGTGACTTCCAAGGCTAGATCAAAAAGGGCCACATAGATATTCTGAGATATTCTGAAAATTAACCCCTCTCTCTCTCCCTCTCCCTACCTCTATCTATTTCTTTCTTTCTCTTTCTCTTTCTCTTTCCTAGGGCTGAGGAAGCCCTGGCCATATTGAGAGGTTGCATATAGACCTTCCAGCCAACAGTTCCAGAAAAGTTTCAGTTGACAGCCATCCTTAAGCATTAGACATATAAATGAATGAGCTTTCAGATGATTTCATCTCCTAAACTTTGCACTGCCTCAGTCCCGTGCAAATGTCAGGTTGATGCATACAATAATATCTGTTATTGTTTTAAGCCACTCAGTTTTGTGGTAATTGTTTATGTGGTCATAGTAACTAGAACATAGAGCAGCAAGCATTCTTATTGTTTTTCTGCTCCTACAGTATAAAAATAAACTCCATAACAGCAAGAACAAAATCTGTTTCATTCACAGCTGCTTCCCCAATGTGTGGCACATAGTTAAACAGAAATCAGGTGAATTAATGAATAGAACTTTGACTAAACTATTTCAATACCAAAACTTACAAGAATGTTGTGATGCATCTCAATGTCTTTCCTGTCTCAAAAGGCCTTAAATATTTATATTAGAAAGAAAGTCTCTCTCTTTTTGTTTACTGTTACATATTGGATTTTTCTTAGAAGCCAGTCAAATTGCTAGGAAACATCGATTAATAATAGCATAAAAGGGTCAAAATGAACCCTCTCTCATGCCTTCCCCAGCCTTGGAACAGACTGTTCTTGCTTGGAAAGCAACTTCTCATTTACCCTCTTCAAACTCTCTCGAGGTTTTTCTCCTCTTTTTGAAAGCTGATGTCACTTAAACCTTCTCACTTACCCACATTTTTACACCTTTACTGCTTTGTATGTATATTTATTTTTTTATGTAGTTTGCTTAAGGTTGATTAATTTAACCATCTTGCATGTGATTTTTCAGTACTTTTCAAATTTAGAAGACACCAGCAATATACAAAATGTCAGAATGAATCCATGTGTCTGTGTTCTATTGCCTCAATCATGTATCAGGTTCCTCTGGCAATGAGGCAAATAGAGCAACATTAGTATTTTCTACAGATTTTAAGTAGCATCCCACTATCTGCCCTCCACCCCAATAGTCACATTCCTCTATTATATGTAGGACAAGTGGTTTCGCTCATATTTATTGCTGAGTCAGCCAATATAGCTGCTTGCTTTTCTGCTTCAACCTGATTATCTAGTGTTGTCCTTTGCTAGATTTCATCACTGTTCTTTCATTCCCCTAAATTTACTCTAACACCAGGTGGTTTTGTGTGGCAGACCTTTCTGAAGGTTAGGAAGTAGCAGAATGCAATTACCACATAAGGCTGGAAAGAATTGTAAACCCAATGTTAGACATCACTCTTCCTAGAACTGCATTATACATTTCCCAAGGAAGGTGATTTTTCACTCCCTATTTGTTCTCTTAAGACTCAGGTCCCTGGTCATGTTTCTAGGGCCTCTCCTTTCTCTTTGATAAACCCCAGTTCACACTGTAGTTATCTTCCAACCACGTATCCAAGCTTCCTATCCACATCTGAAAACCTACAAATTATTATTATGGTTCTTGGCTTACAAATAAGAATGAGACTCATTTCTTGGGTGCTGAATTCCTTACCAATGCAAAAAAGCTTATAATGGCTTGGAAAAAATGGTGCTTTTTAGAGGAAAGAGAGAGATGAGATCTTTTCTTCTAGGTAAGATTAATGGCAATGGTATCATCTATGCAGTATAGAAATATATATCCTGCTTCTTTTGTCATCCTTCTCATGTCATCCTTCTCATGCATTGTTAAGTATTCTGAATGCAGTGAATATGTGAAAAATAATAAATGACTAAAAGTAACGATAAGTCTGAAAATGCCCTAGAAATTTATTTTGTGATTATAGCTGACTGGTATCATTGAACAGTTTCACTGAACAGAAAGTGACGAAATTATTCTCAATCCTTAAGTATTGTTTATCAGCTAAAAATGTGAGAAAGAAAAATATTTCAGGAATTTCTCTCAAAAAATATATGAGTTTGAAGATGAGATAATTCTATAGCTTAAAGAGAGTTTTTAACAGATTCATTTATATAAGTGTAAAAATATAGAGTCTGTATCTCAAGTTTTAGAAAAATCTTACATCCTTTTATTAATATTTGCATGTAGGAAATGAGGAAGGCCATCTTGAGCCTGTGACTGGGTAATTATCATTCTTTGTTCCTTAATACACCAAATTAGAGCTCTGTTTTATACGTGGATCTAACTTTTAGTCATCAGAGAGAGAAGTCTTGTGAACAAGTGAGCAGGGCAAAACCTTGTGGACCCTCAGGTCATAGAAAAGACTGCTATGTTGCAACCCCAAATACACTATTCACATCACAGCTGTAACGAGTGAATATGAATTAACAAACTTTAAAAGGCTTTTTATAAGACGTTTTAATAACATATATTTGAATAGGATAATATTACTTGCAAAACAATACATTAATAATCTATCTGTTTGGGGGTACTAAATTCCTTTCTCTATTTAGGTTACATTGTATACTTCTATAATGAAAACTAATTTCTTCATTAATATCCAGAAGATGGAACATACTACTAAATATACATTTATCAGTACCAGCAGATATTGAAGAGGATGTAGAAACAAAACATGCCTCATTGAACTTGAATTATAACTTAATATATTATCATTAAAAATGTATAGTCTAAGTAAAAAGAGAAAGCCCCTATTACACTATATAAAGGGAATCTACTAAGAGTGAAGTTTCTCAACTCCCTATTCCCACCCATACATGTTCACTTTCCTATATCTGCATCCACCCTTCCTTTTTTTGCTCAATATAATGGCTAATTCCATATGCAATGCTGTTTTCCTGACCCAAGTGCTAGCCTTGTTTCTTATGTATTTTTAACATCTCCCTCCCTATTGACAATCTCTTGATTATTAAATCTATTCACAAGTTCCTCATCTTGGTACATACTTCTAAGTAAAACAAAATGAAGCAATCTCTTTCCATCTGCATCTTTCAGGTACTACCATTTAGCTCTACATCCTTACAGAGTTAATCTTTCGAGAGTCTTAAGTCAGTAAATCTTTAGACTTACTGACTTTCACATACTCATGTTCATTCTTCACCTGAGAATACTCTATTATTTCTTCTTTCCCAAATCTATACAATCCACCTTTATCATGGACATCAATCCTCTATATTGCCTAATCCCAGTGTGAATGACTCAGCTCTGATCCTCATTGAAATCCATAGAATCTGGCACTGTGGACTAATTCTTCACCATCAAAACATTCTCCTTACTCATCTTCCAAGACGAGTGCATATGTGGAGTAGAATCCAAATGAACAGTAGTTAGTTTCAAAATAAAATTACCTTACACATCCAAGTGTGTGCTTGATAAATCAATATATGTCGCATCTAGTTATGAGTGAAGTGAAAGAAAGAGCTGTGAATTAAATCCAGAAATATAGAACCAAAACCTGTGACAGAGAATTATAGAACTTTAGAGCTAGAATGGGTCATTTTATAGAGAATAAGATTGAGGACCATAACCTTGCCAAGTTCACACTTACACTGAAGAGCACTGAAATTTATACCCCCTGGATCCCATTTCATTTTTTTAAATCTTATTAATCAATTACTGTATTTATTTATTCTCCTTTACCTTATCAAGATAAATACAACATTATGGGAACCAAATTTCTGAAAACTTCCATTAGTAAATTTTATCTTATGTGAAGGGACTATATTGATCCAATTATAAGATTTCAGAAATTTCTATAGTTATCAAAATAATGAAGAAGTTGAGAGAGCTGGCATACTTTGCATTTTTGGTTTTATATAACACATTTTACTGTACAAGCTGGAATGATTGTTCATTCTATTTAAGATTTTCTTTTCCAAATTAGGCATTGGTGCAGCTAAAATGTATTAATAAACTAATATAGATGTGGGATCATTTTTATCATAAAATAAAAATGTATAATTTTTATAGGCTGCTATACACTGACAGGTGATATATGTGGACTCTATTGAAAATAAAGTATAATACAAAACAGAAACTGTATGGCTGTTTTGAACATTTGGATTCTAGAATCTCATATATATTTTCATTTGTAATTTGAACTGAATAGAAATATCATTGGCATATATAAAGAATCTAATGTGATCTCTTTCTTTCTCCTTCTATCCCTTTCTCATAAATGCCACTTTCATCTTGGAGCCTTTCCTAGTTAGAGCGAAGTCACAGCCTTATGACATAGCAACAAATATTTCTTATATCCCCAAATATTACTTTACCACTGATTTTGCCGCTTTGTATGTATTATAATTACATCTTATTTACCAAAGATAATTCTAAGTAATTGTTCTATAGATACATCTAAATGTTCCTCTCAATTTTATACAATAGCATGTAGGCATGTTTGTAAAAATGTGCAAAACAACAGAATTATCTGTAACAATGTAAAATTCAAAAGTTTATAACTTGTTATAACTTGCATACCTATTTAAGGGTCAGTCGGTTACCAGATAGAAAAAAAAAGTGCATGCCAAGTCTGTAGGTAATAAAGCATGCCTGGATATAGTAAAATAAATCACCACAGGAAGATGAATCGTTGAATGAAAGGTGAAAGAACTTTTCCTTGTGCAACAATCAGGAATTCACTGAACAAAACAAATTATCCCCTATCAGCCATTTAAATAGTGGCCTCAGAGAAATAAAAGGATTTTAAATATAAAAGACTCCTGTAAAATGTGTATAGGTAACTGCTTAGCACATCAGATGGCAGAATAATAAATTTCATACTCCTTAAGCTTATTCCAAAAAAGTTTCAATTTTATTAAAATAAAAATACACTAAAGGTTTTTTAATATGAGAACATTTCCTTAAATTTGATTTATTCTTGAATAAATAAATCAAATGGATTTGGAAGAAAGAACTCTTTATGTTGTAAAGGTAATAGCAAGATGAGCTAACTATGAGTTCCAGCTAACAAAAAGTAGCATAATTTTTACCTACATGTGTTTCTTGCAGTTAAAATAAATTTGGTTAGATCACCTAAAATCACAGAGTGTAAATTTCTTAAATGATGATCTAGAAATATACTGGATTTTTAAAATAAATGTAGTGAAGTTAGAATTTCCATGAAGGATGAAACATAAGGTTGCAAAAACCTTCGAATTAAAACATCCATGGTCTTGTGTCCATTTCCATTTTTGAATAGTTACTGACAAGTAACTTCCTTTTAATTCTTTCAGTTAAACCACACTTTGTCACATCCGGGGAAACTAAAATATTATTTTGTGCATCATTAAAAGAGAGATATAAGTTGTGCTTGATTCATAAACTAAACTCACTTATCTCACAGATTCTCCCATATGGGTTTGGGTAAGCCTCAGCTGTGCAAGCATGCAGAATAGATCAGGGTTTTCTGCCTTAGATTTAGGCTGACCTTGAGTTCTGTAGGACTCCTGAATTGCCGAATCAATTATAATGTTCCAAAATCACCTTGGCTCCCTCCCACACTATCCTCCTTTCTCTCTTGTTTATATCCAAATATATGCACAGGGAGCTAGACAATATACCTTGAGAAGCCAGACAGGATGTCAGCCAACCATGGCTCTTTTGAGCTTAGCAAAGAGAGAAGATATATCTCCTGAATACTGCACATGTCTTGCCAAAAACCTCTTCCATTTGCCTTCTTCCCTGAAATCCATAATTATGTTTCCGTTTTTAGACTTTCTATAAAATTAGTTGCCAGGCTAATAATTCTCAACATTTGTGCTATCACAAAAAACATATTATGTATATGGAACAATAGGATAAATGGAGGGCCCCTGGCTTTCCTGAGGCTGAGAGATTCATATCTCACACACTTTGAAAAGCTCTGACTTGGAAAAATGATCAAACAATATGCTGCATTGCATATGTTTAAATTATTTCATATATAGTGTTCCGATGTACTTTTTGAAAGCATCCTCCATATTTTTATTTCCCATATTCACCTATACACTACTGGTTCCATAGTAGAGAGAGACAGAGGAGAGAGAGCGAGAGGTTATCCAAACTCCTTTATTTATTTATATAAATTTATTTATTTTTGGCTGCGTTGGGTCTTTGCTGTTGCGCACAGGCTTTCTCTAGTTGCGGAGAGCAGGAGCTACTCTTCATTGCGGTGCGCAGGCTTCTCATTGCGGTGGCTTCTCTTGTTGTGGAGCATGGGCTCTAGGCACGTGGGCTCAGTAGTTGTGGCTTGTGGGCTCTAGAGCACAGGCTCAGTAGTTTTGGCACGCGGGCTCAGTAGTTGTGGCACACAGGCTTAGTTGCTCCGCGGCATGTGGGATCTTCCTGGACCAGGGCTCGAACCCGTGTCCCCTGCATTGGCAGGCGGATTCTTAACCACTGTGCCACCAGGGAAGTCCCTCCAAACTCCTTCAATAACTATAACTGGTTTTGCTTGATGGGCAAATTATAAAAGTTCATTGCTCCCCACAGTCAGCACCTATACTGTAACTTTAGAAATCATATATTTGTGCTGGTTTTATCATAACTGGAAAACATAATTTTAATGAATTTTATTTTTGGCTTTATGTTTAAAAGCATAACTGCACTCTCAAGAGCAGATTAAGTGCATAGCCTATATTCAAAAAATCCTACAAGCCACTATGCTGAATAGAATGATTTCACCGTAAATTGTTATCCTCCCCAACTCTCTCCTTCCCAGTAAAGCTTCTGATAAATGCTTTCACTGAGTGGTCATGAAATTTACACCTTTGATCCTTCTATCAAAACTGATTATACAGTGTGTAATACTCAGAACAATTTTCATATAATTATTACGACATTTACCAGAGTAATGTTCCTGACACCACAAATTGTACTATTTAGATTCTGGATCTTGGACCTTTTTTTTTCTTCAAATAACCCTGAAGTATTTGCTGTCATAGTAAATTGTACATACTGTACATATATTTTGATTAGTTTTGCAATTTCTTTTTTTTTTAAGTTTGATAACTTTGTGCAGGAATCCATGGTATGAGATTAGGTAGAATTTTTATTGAAACTGGCATTTCCCTGATAACCTTCTCCATTACTTAGAATGTGGCCAACTTTCTTATATACATTAATTGTAAAATGTCTGTGAACTTAGCTTGCAAGTGTAAAATACAGAGAAGATGAAATACCAAAATTCTCTCTCATAAGCTGTCAAGGAGGAATAATGAGAACCATTTCAGTAGTCCATTCACTCTACGGCATGATTTCAGAGCTTGCTGCATTTGTTTGTGCTGCTGATTTTTAAAACTGACAAAGCTCTGCTTTTTATTATATAGCCTTTTTATTACAGCAGTGTACACAGTATGGTAGCATTTTGAACAGTTTTGTAAACTTCTGTGACAATAACAGAGTTTCCCTAAGAGACCCTTAACCATTAAAAATATTTTCTTGCTAATTATAAACTGCATGGGCAAGTGACAGTTGATGGGATACAGGAGGAAGAAAAAAAATGAGGTCATGGGATCTGAATTCCAGATATACGACTGCTTTACTAAACTCTTGCAATTTTACCTTAAAAATAAGAGTTGGTCATGTGGTCTCTACAGTCCTGAAAACCATAAAATTACTTTTCTCCAGAGGCCAAAAAAATGTGATCAAAATAAATCCTATACGTATTCTTCCTGTTTAAGGAGAAATGGAAAAGTAACTATGCCAGGATGAGTAAACCGTTTGTTTCATGGATCTAAGAAGATAATTCAATTGAGCAAATGCTAATTTATAACCTCCTATGTGCGTCAAAGGCATGACATTCGTCTAAGCTGCTATTCCAGGGTCCTGGGAAAACCCATCATTCTACTATAGACCCTGTGAATGATTTTAAATAAAAGTCCCCCCCCTTTTTTTTCCAGTTTCACTTCTGAAGGATAATGGGAACAATATCAGCTTCTAATTGTTCCACAGGAATTGTAAGAAAATTCAATAAAGTGGCATGGAAATAAATTTTAAAATGCATATTGAAGCAATCTGAAATATGCCATAGAAAAGTAAACTAAGAACTAAAATTGTATTTCTCTGTATAAAATTTTTAAAAATTCTCATTATTTTTCCCCAACATTATGGAAAAAATATTTGGATAAAAAATAAATAAAAATCCAAGCTCTGCCCTTCCAGCTGTATGATCTTTGATATGATAATCTATTTAAATTCTCTGAGCCTCATTGCCTACATCTGTAATAAAAGCTAATAAAAATGTACTCAATACTTGGGTGGGCATAAAATTTAAGTGTATAAAGCTCCTTGTACTTAGTAAATAGCTAGTAAAATTTCCATCCTCTTTTCCCTTGACAAAATTATATGAAAGTGGTGAAGGATTCTTTAATCTGTCTCAATTTCAAAGCAGTATAGTGTAGGTTATTCCATACCCATTATAGTTTTAGAGATTCCCAGGGGATGTTTACACTCATTCTTAGTCACTTGTTTCAGTTTACTAAACCACATAAGTAAGCAGTTCTTTCTTCTGCCTAGTATATAGTGAACGTGCAATAAGGAGAACATATTTTCCTGCATTGCCCTCAGGTTGTCAGATTCCACTTTATAATGCCTAGTGTTTATTCACCTAGGGATACATTCATATACAATGTTTTTAGTATATAGTAAGTTCTTGAGGTGAAAAAAAGAAGCAGTAATGAGATAATCCAAACAACATCTATATTTGATTTTGGATTCCATTAGTTTTTGCTTTTCTTCAGACTTACATTCTTAATTATGTTTTGCTCAGGCTAATATTCAAATTAGGTTGATTCCCTGAGCATAATTATCAACGGTAGGGGAAGACAGCTTAGAAGAGTGGAGGGTGATTGAAAAATATCTGTATTTTTCACTAATAATGCAAACATGAAAGAAATGTAATTACAGGTAATTCAAACATTAGATAGCCCACGTGTTGAAAAAAGATGAATAAATCATCTATCAAAATGCAAATAAAATACACATTTCCGCACTTAATTACTACTTAGAACTCAGAATTCATTTCATGTGATGCTGTGATTATTCCATTATAATAAAAATCCCAAACCCTGGAGAGAAATTATTTATTTGTGCCAATGGAAAGCAGTATTAGCACAGACATATGAGTTTTTCTTAATTCTGTGGTTTTTTCATACTGAACAATCATATCATAGTTGGAACATCAGAATTAAGCTTTCAACTCACAAGTTGTTGGGCTGCTTCAGAAGAAGTATTTTGGTAGGAGATGAGAAAAGAACTTAAGTTCTGAGATGGGACAGAAGAATATTCAGAAAAGAATGAATGGTTTAAATATTTAAATAATTTTCTGCATGGCAAATTTTGGTTTGAAAAATTGGCAACGTGCTAAGTAGGCAGTAACTAAGGTTCACATTGCTGCCCACTAGCATTTAATTCTAATGAACGTATGATCTGTCCAATAGGAGCAATATGATATGGCAAAACAGGATCCTGAAAGTCATTTCACACTTAGCTGCCATTCCTCTTCCTAGAGTACAAAACGATTGTACAGGTCCCCTGTCAGTTTTCATTGTTGCTCACTGAATTACTCTGACTTTTCTTCTACGTCCTTGAATGCTTATTCTTTGGACTCTTGCTCTTATCTAAATTGTTCTCAAACGCAGTGCAATAAATAATTACATACAGATAGAAGTAGAAAACTAAGAAGTAATCTCACAGTGAAAAGTTGAAGTTGACGGCACAGACATGAAGGTATTTTGGTCTTTGGAAAGGGACGTTTTAGTTTTTGTGCTAAGAGTAGTGTTGGAGTTTTGTCCATATATTGGCCAGTTGCAGTGATTGCACCACTAAAGGTAGGCAAGGGCTGAGTTGGGATTTTACAAACAGTGAAGTTCAAAAAATTCAAGAGAGCAAAAGTATAATTTTATTTTTCCATAAAGTACACTTAATAAAGCTCTCAACATTCTGCCTAATAGCACTTGGTCTACTCACAAGTAAATTCAGTCCAAAGAGGCAGAACTCACTAAATTTTGTCCCAGGTTATAGGTGTACCAAGATATTGATTCCTTCAGACACTAAAGCCTTTGGAGGAGGTCTGAGGTAACAGAACTCTGGAGTTGCTTGTTTCACCTATGTGCAGTCTTCTCCATTTACGTTGGTAAACTGTACAAGTATTATCACTTTCTACCTGTGATTGATATAGTAATAATATTTTAGAAAGCTCAGGAGTAAGGTTTTTTGTTGCTATTGCTCTAGCAAGATATCATGTCAAGGTTCACTCACCAAAAAGTCAGGATAAGGTTTGTGTAAGCTTTTGAACTTCTTAGAAACTCACATGCTCAGGTGAGTTAAATTTGTGTTTCATCATCCCTTGGTAGTCAGTTTAAAGAACAAAATTGATCCAAACCTCACGATTTCAAGTTGCTGCGGCCAGCTTTATGAATATTGAACAAAGTAAATCTATTTTAGCACTTATTTTTCCTCAAAGTTCTGGAGGCTAGAAGGCCAAGATCATGGTGCCAGGAGGGTTGGTTTCTGGTCAAGCCTCTCTCCTTGGCTTGCAGATGGTGCCTTCACACTGTGCCCTCACACTACCTTTTCTCTAGAGAAAATCAAATGACTACTTATATGTGAGTCTATTTCTAGACTCTCTATTTTGCTTCACTCATTTATGTCTCTACCTTACACCAGTATCACACTATGTTGATTATTGTAGCTTTAAGATATGTCTTGAAATCAGGTAATGCCAATGTGCAAACTTTGTTCCTGTTTTGACTATTCCAATTCATTTGCCTCATCAAATAAATTTTAGAGTTAGCAGATCAATTTCTTCAAAAAGCCTATTAAGATTTTGATAAGCATTACATTAAATTTATGGATGAATTTGAGGAGTACTGACATTTAATAACGTTGCATTTTTAAAAGCATGAACATGGTGTATCTCTTGAATTATTTAGTTTTCTTTAATTTTCCTCAACAATGCTTTGATATTTTAAATGTATGTGTCTTCAAATTTTTTCATAAATTCATCCCTAGTTTTTTTATGCTGATAATATAAATGAAATTTATATTATCAATTTTTTGTATCAATACTTGTTAATATTATAGAGAAATATAATAGAACTTTGGATATTGACCATGTATCCTGATATCTTACTAATTTCACTTTTAAGATTTATCAGTGATTTTATAGTTTTCTACATATACAATCATATCATTTACAAATAAAGGATTTAAAAGTTTACTATTTTCTTCCTAAAGTGTATAAATTTTACTTAATTTTCTTGCATTGTTCACTGAAAAGACCTCCAGTATAATGTTGCATAAAATGATGAGATTACTCAACCTTGCTTTGATCCTCATCTTAGAAAGCAGTCTTTTTCCATTGATTATAATGATGGCTGTAATTTTTCATAGTAGCTCTTTATTAAGCAGCAAAAATTTCATTTATTTCTAGTTTGCTGAGACTTTTTATCATTAATGGGTCCTGCTTTTTATCAAAAGTCATATTTTTTGCATAAAATATTATATAGTTTTTGATCTTTGAATCAATTAATATGGCAAATTCCAATGATTGATAATATGGATATAAAACCAATATTTCTTTCTAAAATAAACTTTACTTGCTCATTATGTATTATCATTTTTATGCAGTGTTCAGTTTGATTTCATAATGTACTTTAAGGATTATTGCATTTTTGTGTAGGGATATTAGTTTGTAGTTTTCTCCTTAAGATTAGTGTATAAATTTGGGGGACTGGAGTAACATAAAAATGTTGATAATGTTACCTTAATATGCTTTTAAGGTCTGTAGGATTTGCAGTGATATTTTAGGCATACGTACATCTATTATTGCTGTGTCTCCCTGCTGAATTAACCCTTATAACATTATGATATTTTCCTATTTTCCTTTGATAATACTTTTTTTCCTATGCTTTTTCAAATTATTTTCCCATTTACATTATTACAGAATATTGAGCAGAGTTCCCTGTGCTATACAGTAGGTCCTTGTTGGTTATCTATTTTAAATATAGCAGTGTATACATGTCAATCCCGAACTCCCAGTCTATCCCCACCCCCCCATCTTTCCCCCTGGTAACCATAAGTTCATTCTCTAAGTCTGTGAGTCTGTTTCTGTTTTGTAGATAAGTTCATTTGTATCATTGTTTTTAAGATTCTGCATATGAGATATCATGTGATATTTGTCTTTCTCTGTCTGACTTACTTCACTTAGTATGGTAATCTCCACATATTGAGAAATCATCCACACACAAATATGGTATCAAAACCAGCAATTGTGAGAGGGGGAGAACACAAATGCAGGATATTGGAAATGCATTTGAAATTTAAAGCCCAGCAACTTGAAACAATCTTGTTTATATATAGACTGCTATATAGAAACCTCATGGTAATCGCAAACCAAAAATCTACAATAGATACACAAGCAAAAGAGAAAAAGGAATTGAAACACAACACTAAAGTTAGTCATCAAATCACAAGAGAACAAAAGAGGAAGGGAAGAAAAAAGACCTACCAAAACAAATCCAAAACAATTAACAAAATGGTAATAAGAACATACATATCAAAAATTCCCTTAAACGTAAACAGATTAAATGCTCCAACCAAAAGACACAGACTGGCTGAATGGATACAAAAACAAGACCCATATATATGCTGTCTACAAGAGTCCCACTTCAGAGCTAGGGATACATACAGACTTTGATAATACTTTTTAACTTGAAATATTTTTTTTCTAAAATTAACATACCACTCAAGCTTTCTTATACTTATTGTTTACATGGTGTACCATTTTGCAACTTCTACTTTAATTTTTTGTCAACAGAGAATATGTTCTTTAATATTTCAATATTTTAAAATATTTGATTTATTGAGAATTATTTTACAGACAAGTGTATGGACTATCTTATTAAATATCCAGGCGTGCTTGAAAATAGTCTGCAATTCTCAGGTTTTGCATGTAATATTTTACAAAATTCACTAGTTCATTGACATTGTTCAAATATTCTATATACATATTGATTTTTTATTTGTTTTATCCATATATATAAACTAAGAGGATTATATTATAAAACACTAGTAGATTTTGACTCTACTCTTTCAAAAGGATCTAAACAAGACTGAGAAGAGGGGAGCAAATATGGGGGAATTCTTTTTTGCATGACATTGGAAAGGATCTAGATGTGAAAACACCTCTGCAGGTGGAGAGTAGAGACATTTCCTGAAGGAAGAACTGGGTGGGGTCCAAGACTGAGGAATTGACTGAGGAATTATTTTTTTCTTAGACTTTACTTATTTTGTCAGATTTACTTAATCTATAATTTAAAAATAGTGTGAACTCCAAAGCAGGCTGGTGTTGGGGATCTGGAGATTGACTAGTTGGGGAGAGACAGCAAAGGGACATTATTCATCACCGTTATCTTAGGGAGGAATTGGTAATGATGAAGGTGGGTAAGGATAAGGACCAAAGTGGATTCCTGTTAGAGAGATGATCACTACCTGCTCCACAAATAGGTACCACCTGGTATCAGAACAAACTAAAGGCAAGAAAGACAATGATACAGAATTTCTTATATGGTAGCAAAAAACATACTTTCAAAATGAATGAGATCCTTCCATCTCTGAAAATAAACAAATGGGACCTAATTAAACTTAAAAGCTTTTGCTCAGCAAGGGAAGCCAATGACAAAATGAAAAGACAACCTACTGAATGGGAGAAAATACTTGCAAATGATACGACCAATAAAGAGTTAATATCCAAAATATATAAAGAGCTCATACAACTCGATATCAAAAAAACAAACAAATTAATTAAAAAACAGGCAGAAGATCTGAATAGACATTTTTCCAAAGAAGATATACAGAAGGCTAACAGGCACACGATAAGATGTTCAACATCATTAATCATCAGAGAAATACAAATAAAAACCTCACACTTGTCAGAATGGCTATCAACAAAAAGACCACAAATAACAAATATTGACAAGGACGTGGAGAAAAAGGAACGCTCATACACTGTTGGTGGGATTGTAAATTGGTGCAGCCACTGTGGAAAACAATATGAAAGTTCTTCAACAGACTAAAAATAGAACTACCATATGATCTAGCAATTGCACTCCTGGATATATATAAGAAGAAAATGAAAACACTAATTTGAAAAGATATATGCACCCAAATGTTCATAGCAGCATTATTTATAATACTCAAGATATGAAAGCAACCTAAACTCCCATCAACAGATGAATTGGTAAAGAAGATGTGAAATACACACACACACACACACACACACACATATCTTAAAATACACACACACACACACACACACACACACACACACACACACAATGGAATACTACTCAGCCATAAAAATAATGAAATTTGCCATTTACAACAACATGGATGGACTTGGAGGGTATTATGCTTAGTGAAATAAGTCAGACAGAGAAAGACAAATACTGTATGATATCAATCATATGTGGAATCTAAAAAATAAAAGAAACTTGTGAATATAACAAAAAAGAAACAGACTCATAGGTATAGAGAGCAAACTAGTGGTTACCAGTGGGGAGTGGGAAATGGGGAAGGGCAACATAGGGGTAGGGTATTAAGAGGTACAAACTACTATGTATAAAATATATAAGCTACAAGGATATATCGTACAGCACAGAAAATATAGCCAATACTTTATAACTATAAATGAAGTATAACCTTTAAAAAGTGTATGTTGTACACCTGAAACATACAGTATTGTAAATCAACTATACCTCAAAAATGTTTACAGTATTGAAAAAGACGAATAAGAGATCCTTCCATATTCAAGTTGTTCCTATTATCTCCTTTAATTCTTAGAATAAATATATTAACTGTGAATTATCAATAATTTATAGAAAAGGAATCTGAAATTCAAGGTTAAGTACGTTAATGTCTATAGCTATAAAATAGCAGCACTGAATTTTTGATTTAAATAAGGTCAGACTCCACATTTCATTTTTCTTGTACAATACTGCAGTATATGCAAAAGAACAGTCTTGTAGGCAAAGATCCAAAATGCATTCTACTTTCCAATAATGTTTGACTGTACAACTAGATCATATTTTGTATCTGTTAAATATTGGAATCATTTCGTTAATTATACTTAAGAAATTAATGACAAGATAAAGACAGATTCTTAGTAAGTGACCAATTCTGCCTCCAAGCAAATAGCAGCACTGTCTCTTTGTTTTCTTTTTGGAGGGAACATGTAAACAACTGTATATATAAAGTAGCATAGAATTCATTCAGAATAATTCAGCAAGCAGTATTTGAAGTCTTGGTTTCTTTTCCAAATCAGTGAGCTGTTGAAATGTCTCTTTAAAAAAAAAAATTAATGATGAATGATTGATATGTAAAAATATTTCATGTATACTACATGATGAATTTGAGGATAAGTATACATCCATGAAGTCATCACTATCATCAAAGCCATAAACATATCCAGCACCTCACAAAGTTTCCCACCACCCATTTTCTTCTCCATCTCCTTCCCCTTCCCCCTCTTCCTCTTCTTCTTATTCTTATTTTGTGGTAAGAATATGTAACATAAGATTATGTTTTCTTAGCAGATTTTATGTGTACATCACAGTATTTTTAGCTATAGGCATTATTTTGTATAGTAGATCTCCAGAACTTTTCTATGTTGCACAGTTGAAACTTTGTACTTTTAGACCATTTACCTCCCCATTTCTTCCTCCCACGCCAGCCCCTGGCAAACCACTATTCTACTCTCCATTTCTATGACTTCAACTACTTTAGATTCCACATATAAGTGATATCATGCAGTATTTGTCTTTTCTGTGTTTGAAATTTAAAAAAAAATAATTTAGGAAGTTGAAGGATTCCAGGATCAAATTAAAAATGTAACTAAAATATTCTAACTGTATTACAAATGTGTGAAATAACTTCACTATAGATGGTGTTGGTGGGAAAAGTGCTGAACTAAGTATGTTTGGAAATTAAGTTTAAATGCCAAAGAATGTACATAGACAGTGTATTTTAGTTGACAAATTGTTTTTCATAAGGATATATGTTAATTCTGATACTACTCTACATGTATACTGGAATTGAATAATTAAGTAAATGGTAAATGACAGGAACCAGGTTTCTTACTCTTGGAGAGGGGAGTGTACAGATAAACAAGGGGAGAAAACAAGAACGGTCCATGTAATAATGGATTAGAGTTAGAGACATCAGTGTGAACTCTTGTTTAAGTTAATATGGATGCAGTAGGTTATATATAAAAAATACTTATATTGTGTGTGTGTGTGTGTGTGTGTGTGTGTGTGTGTGTATATATATATTTACTATATATATTCATCTGTTAGCTGAGGGGATCCAGAAGCAGCAATACATCATTAGCAATGAATATCCTTAGTAACCATATTTTGGTTTTTAATACTATTCAATAAGAGAAACCAGGGCTCTTTGGAAATGTGGCTGATTCTAAAAATGGGGTAAGAAATACACAATTTGAGGCCAGAGTATCTTTCAGCAGCAGGAAGTAAGAAAGTGCTCAAAAAAACCCTCAATGAACAGAGTGTATCAAAGGGTCCCAGGATCCAAATGAAAGAGTTCCCAATGGCCAAGTCTGAAATAATTTAAGCAACAAAATAAAGTTGTACTGGATTATAAAACAAAATATAAAATAAATATCCCTGAGTCCATAATTATATAAATAAATGATTGAATAAATAAACAAATGGAGGAGAAGAGACAAAAATCTTGTGGAAAATCATCCCCCCAAAAAATATTTAAAAGCTTCACTCTCAAGGAGATAGAACATACTCATGATTTCTTACGTATGGCTGCACATAGTGAATTCCTTCCAAAGAGTACAGATATCAAGGGGGTAAAAAGTAAAACTTTAGACTAGAGAAACCTGACAATTACCACCTCCCCCAGGAGTTCAAGTTTAACTTCCACAGTGATGTCACGTTGACAGTATGTACACTTGCTGTGATGTGTTGGGAATGGCACTTTACCTCTCTGGGCCTCCTCCCAAAAACCTGTACCCCCACCAAGTCTGGTCATGAGAAAAACAACAAACAAATCCCAGCTGAAGGAAAGTATACAATATACCTGACCAATATTCCAAAACTGTCAAGGCCATCAAAAACAAGGAAAGACTGAGAAATAGCACAGCCAAGAGAAGCATGCCCCCTGCACACACCACCTAAGGAGTGGGCAAACCCCCTGAGCCACCCCTCCAGCCTGACCCCTGGACACACCCCTACCCTTACACCATATAAGGAACAAGCTCGGCCCCCCTTCCCCCCGCCAGGGAGTGAGCAACAAGGGAACATGTTGCTTGTTCTCACTCCCCTCTGCTGCAGCAAGGGTCCCAATAAAGCCCTGCCTGAATTTCTTGTCTGGCCGCTAGTCAATTTCTATTGATTGGGGAAAGCCAAGAACCCTGGTCACTATCACTAACATGATTAGTAACATGAAAAACTGTATCGGGTATATAAAGTTTTTCTCTTTCTACTATTTTATCAATTTTTCTGTAAATCTAAACCTAAAAAAAAAAAAACCTGAAAATAAAATTTATTTAAAAGGAAGGAAGAAATGAAGGAAAGAGGAAGGAAGGGAAGGAGGGAGGGAGGGATGGAAGAAGCCAGGAAGGAAGAAAAGCAAGAGAGGGAGAGAGGGAAAAGATTCAGGGAGGCAAAGTATCCCTTTTTTATACCAAGCCTCTTCCTGTGTTCCTTTATGGCACAATTTCTAGAAGAGTTGCCTATAAATCACTAATGCCTTCATCTCCCATTTGTTTTTTAACTTACTCCAGTAGAGTTCCTTCTCATCACTACAATAAATTTGATCTATGGCACGAGTAACTTGCATCTGTCCAAATCTAAAGGTATGGTTTCTGTCCTTGCTGCATTCCTTTGCTGAGTAGCATTTTGCACAGCTGACTTCTCCCTCCTTCTGGAAGTAGGTTGTTTTGGTTTCCTTGTCCTCATACTCTTTAGTTATTGCTGTTGCTGTTTTTTCCCCTTTTCAGTGGCCACTCCTTTTCTGCCTTTTTGCAAAATGTGGGGTTTTTTTTCCTGCTGGACTAGTAATTGGAATCTTCCAAGCCTTATCCCTAACTCTTTTATTCTTATTCCACATTTTCTTTAGATGGGTATTTCCAAATGGCATTTATCTCCAGCCCAGATCTCTCTCTTGTGCTCCATAGTCTTATATAAATGTCACCTCTTCAGAAAGATTTTCCCTGACCACCCAATCTGAATGTTTTCCTCAGTATTTCTACTCTATCATTCTATTTTTCATTTTACTGTTTTCAGTAGCATTTAACACTATCTAAAGATGCCTTGTTCCTATGCTTCTTGTAATGTCTGTCTCCCTCCTTTCTGACACTCCTGCTATCAGTTCCCCACTAACCATAAACTTCAGAATTGCTACAACTTTGGCCATTTCCGTCACAATTTAATTCCTAGGGATAGTGCAATACAAAGAAGATAATGGATAATTAATGGATAATTAATAAACTAAATATACAGGTCTGGTATTATTAACATAAACACTTATTTGTTAGATAAATAAACATTTAATATCTGTGGAGACAAGAAATCACAGAAATTGAGACTGAGACATATTTATCTATCATTCTAATTTTTCAGAATTGACTTTTCCAATTAATACAGTAGTATATTTATTACATTATAGCTCTTGGTATGTTTTCTGGTATCTGAACTATATCTCGCAGACTGTGAATTTTGTTGATTATTCTTAGTAGGAATGGAGAAGTGTTTGCTGTAATGAATGAAAAAGGAATTTAGCTTTGGAGTCAGATACCTCTAGGTTTTTTTTCTGTTTAATAAGTAGATTTAGTGATCTTTGACTTTATAAGGTTAACCTAAACTCTGATCACTGATTCTTTTCATTTTTGAAGCACATGCACATATAATTATTAATTAAAATATGCATATGATGCTATAGGAACCCAGTAGTGAGTGAACCACCCAGGCCCGATGGAATAAGGAGGCTTCTTAGAGTAGGTTATTTTTTAGAAGGGTCTTAAAATTTTAAGTAGAAATTTAGGAGAGCTTTGAAAGAATTGACAATGCAGAAAAAATAACATAAAATACCAGAACATATAGTGGCCCCTCAAAAACAAAATCTTGTTCCAGGGACACAGGATTGTCCCCTGTAGCTAGAACACAGGTTTTACACAGAGACTGAAGTAACATAACTCGTCATTCCAAGATTTTGGATTTATTAGTATAAAAAATAAAGGATAGCACTTTACATTAAACAACTGTGCTCATCTCTCAATCACCATAATTTGCTCTGCATCGGTTGCATGCTGGACCACTTATTTGAATGTTTTCAGCCAATGGAAGGAGTGATAGACTACTGTGTGTCCCACAGAATCCATTATCTCATTACTTCTTTACCGTTACAGTGCATTCATTTCAGCTGAGGATATCATTAGCCAGCTAAAATACTACACTGCCCCTCAGATTCTTGAGACTAGATGCAATCATGTGGCTAAGTGTTGGCCAATAAAATATTGCCAGGTTTAAAAAAAAAAGCCTCACTTCTGGACATGCTCTTAAAAGGAATGGGCACGTCATCCATTTGCCCATTTTCTCCTTATGCTGGACTACAGTGTGGACTTGAGAGTGGGTAGTGATGCAAGCATCTTAGCATTCAAAATGGAAGCCACATGTTTCAAGCTAATATTGAAAGCTCACTTCAGGCTCCATTTATCATCCTGGTTTGCTACAATTTACTTAGATTTTAGTGTGAGTACTACTCAATTTTAATTTTAATATTTATTTTTCTTTAAAATACGATATCCCAGATTTCAATTTTTTTTCAATGGGAAAGCTGATCTAAGTAACAAGTCAACTACAGGCATACCTCAGAGATGTTGTAGGTTTGGTTCCAGACCACTGAAATAAGTGAATATCGCAATAAAGTGAGTCACGCTTATTTTTTGGTTTCCCAGGGAATATGAAAGTTATGTTCATACTATACTGTAGTCTATTAAGTGTACTATAGCATTATATCTAAAATAACGATGTACATACCTTAATTTAAAAATATATTATTGCTAAAAAATGCAAACCACCATCTGAACCTTCAGTGAATTATAATCTTTTTGCAGCAGTAACATTAAAAAATCACCAGATATCACCATAACAAATATAATAAGGAAAAAAGTTTGAAATATTCTAAGAATTACCAAAATGTGACACAGAGACATGAAGTGAGCAAATACTGTTAGAAAAAATAAGGATGATAGACTTCCTTGATGCAGGGTTGCCACAAACTTTCAATTTGTAAAAAAAAAAAGTAATATCTGCAAAGTGCAATAGAGCAGCGCACAATAAAATGAGGTATGCCTGTATACTGTTGGTAATGGAGTGCCTAAACTACTGTATAATAAATATGTATATGATATGCTTTTAAGTTTGCACAATTGTTTTCTTTGTTTTGTGCAAACAATATTGGTTTAATATGGCCCATTCTTCCCATTACTTATATTGTGATGTAGACTTCCTGAGTTGAAAGTGGCTCTGCCATTAGCTGTGTCACTTAAGTAATTTATTTAATCTTTATCCCGTCAATTTCTTCACCTATAAGGTGAAGATGACAGTAATACCTGCCTTGTAGGGTTTGTATGGGAATATAATGCATTAATGTATTACATAAAGGATGTAGCTCCTATCACATAGAAAGTCATATTTACTTGTTAATTATTATTATTTCTTTAATTGCATCCTAAGCTTAGAAAGTTCTTTCTCTGCCAGAAGGCTAATAAATACGCTATTATGTCATGCTGTCTGTTCAGGACTTTATTCTTGATGTAGAAATGTTTAATTAGTTCATGCTTCTATACATTTTAATGTATAGAATGATGTCTGAGTTTCAATTCGTTGTTTCTCTAAATAGCCAATCAGTTTTTTACATGATTTTAGAAAATATTTTTCCATTCTATAAGTTTCTTTTGTGCTTGATTTTTTTAAAGGTCTTTCTGGGGGTTCAACATCTGTCTAGGTTGTGATAGTTACAAAGTGTGATATAGGATTCCACCCATTTTCTGACATGGAATTAAAGAGGGACTTTAAACACAACTAACAGAATAGACTCTAAGACATGATTAGAATCTTAATGACAAGAGGAAAGCTAGCCTCAGGTCTGTTGACCTATGAACTGAGCATTAGGTAGAGTGGAAATGAGAGGTCTTCAATTCCTAATTTTATTCTACCTTACTCTACCTTATTTTCTGAAATTTCTAATATACTAAATAAACATAATTATTTGAAAAGCTGTAATATAAAATGTAATGTCCCAGGTCTGTGCAGTGCTCAATTTGAGATATAATGAGTTTATTCTTATCTTGTGTACATTTTTTAGCTCTGAAAGAAGTCTCTGCCTAGCTCATGGTGGATACACTAGATTTATAGCAGTTATTCACTCCAGATCTGAATTATACTTCTTTTCCCAGTTTTGATTTTTCTGTTAACCTCTGAAAAGCATGCCAAGAAGTTATATGCATATAACTAAGCATAACTGTATAGCTTAGTTATGAAGGCATTCCTCTATCCTTAAAAGAGAAGTTGAGGACATATTTGACTTGCAAAGTTCACTCACAGGATTCTTTGTCATGCCATATTTGAAAGGATTGTAAAGATACACTCAATTTCTATGTTTTGAGCATACTTTTCCATTTAATCTGTCCTTAAATAAATAATATTTATTCCTTATGTAACTTCCTCCTTGGATTACGGAATCAGGCAGAATATTTCCCAAGAAAAATATTCATAGTCTGAGGGATAAACACTAGATTTTAGATATGGCAATTGTCAAAAAACTAATACCATACAATTACTGCAATAACCACATATGGGGATGAAAGATGAAGTTACAGCAACCTATCACATTATGTCCTAGGTGTTTGCTGAGCCCTTTTAACAATGTAAAACATATAAAATAAACATGATTCACAAAAATATACAAATTGTAGGCTCTTTATTTTACATTCATAATTTTTAGAGTACTTAATTAGCCTTAGAGCAATTCAGTAGGCAATTAGGAGTTTGAACCCTTTCATATTTCTTTAGAATAAATGCTAAAGAGAGAATTTGGCATATAAAGTGGGAATACAGAAAGAAGAAAATATCCTTAAAATAATAAAAAAGCATACATGTAAATATTTATAAAAATTGTTCATAAATATATTTAGAAGGGTTCATAATTCCTCTGTGATTAAAATTTATCTACAATCACAAAACTGTTTAGAAATGCCTAGATGTTTCAGGTGTAATGAGTACATGCTCATTATTCTTGAAAAAATATCTTCATGTGCATATTATTGCATTTACACATTAGAATTTGACTATGCATTTAAGTTCCCAAATGATACATTTTCTTTTCACAAAGTCATTTTCCTGGATGAAAATCTCAGCGCTATCGTAGAATACAAAAGTCCATTAATTTAAAAATAAAGATGAATGACTTTTGTTTAAAAATCAATTTGAATGTTCTGAGGGAAACTGTATCATTGCTGCAATTCACACCTGTCAAAAATCACTTGTTTCTCTGAAAGGAAAAACAAAGCTGACAGATTTAACGACAATTTCTGTATTTGAATATTCAACTGCATTTTTCCTCTCACAGTGATTAATCATATCATAATTTGTCATTTAAAATATTTTAATATATCAGCTTGTGATCCTTAGGCACAAATATGTTAAATATAAATATACAAGAAACATTATATCCTTCACGATTCTTAGAAAGTACACATTTTACTCTTGAAAATAATCTGAGAGTTGAGTCAATTTATGTTATACACTCCATTTTTGTATTAGTAAATACACTAGTGTCTGTGAAATTTTTTTTTTTCAATACAATGAAAAGTCTGAATTTTCAAAGATCTATATGCTAGATATAGCAAGGTAGAATATTAAGAGCTTCACTTCAAAAGTGAATTTGGAATTTTCCAATAAACAAAACTCACAAAATATTCCAGCTTTGGTCAAAGCACACTGTAAATCTGTGACCACTTTTAAATGCAAAAGATACTGAAAACCCCAAAGCAAAGGAAAACAAATAATTTTTAGAAAATGGATGTGTTCTTAAAGAGTTACTGAGAGTACACATCCTTGATCTAGATTTGCCATTAAAAATCATGGAAATTCCATGAGGGCTGTGTAAACCAACAGCATTTCATGGAAATGCATTTATTTCCATCATTATCTCTTGTTGAAATTGAAACTTTTATTCTAAGACCCAATCTCAGAATGCTTGGAAAACAAAAGGAGTTTATCACCACACAATTGATAGAGGCTAGGTGTTACATTCATAGTGAGAGACAGAGTGGGGAATGATCTGTGTCCATACCTAAGGGGCTCTTAGATTTCAAATTAGGCATTGTTTACAGTCAAAGACTTTAAGAATGGGTAACTAAGTTTTCATAGCTAACACTCAGCAGTCTCACAGTCTGAGATGACTTCTCTTACACAAAGGAAATGAAAGATTTCTTCCTGACACTGGGAAGAGTACAGAGATCACACAACATACAGAAGGATAACACTGAGGTTTAAGTTTCTTATTATGATACTGATTCATAGCTGATGGAAGAATCTTTTTGAAGAGCTGGGTAGCAGAGTATGGCTCGTGTGGTTTCAAATGATCCTTGTGGGATTCATCCCTGTCAAGATGCAGGGCTCAGGAAACCAAGCCAATTACTTTCTTGGAGCTCAATATAGTGAGCTCTCTAATGCTGTTAGGGAGAAAAAATACTTGCAGTTTTCTGGGTTTTGTGATGGAGAAAACAACAGCAAAAGTAAGAAGAGGTAAGCCACAGTGGCTGCAGCCATATTTCTAAATACAGCCCCATCAAGTGCACAGTAGCAAGCCAGGCCAACTCCTGACAGATCTCCTGACATACAGATTTAGCCAGTAAAATACAGCAAACCATTTTTAGATTCAGACACTTTATTATTTACACAGCCAACAAAAGAAAGAGTAGCAAAAGGAGACAACTCACCAAGTTCTTTGTCCCAGACACCAAAAAGGATGAAACTGAAATAAAAAGGGCTAGACGACAATGCAATGCAAGCTTTGAACACCCTGTTTCTGAGAAGCCAATTCTTGAAGGCATTTATAGACTGCAATTATAACCCAAGGGGCACAGGGCAGAAGAAAGCCTCATACCTCATTAGAGATAAGAAATTGAGGGATTTCCTATGGAATATAAGGAGGTGAGTAGAAATTGGCCTCAAAGCAGCTTTTCATAAGCTTTCCATCCTCTTGTTTTCCAGGAGGATGACAAGGTGTTGTTCTGCAAGGGCTCAGAAAAGCTGGGGTTCAAACCACACTGTCTGCATGACCTATATGAACACAGGCAAGGCTACTAGGCTGCCACAGTGCAAATCTTCCCCTACAACGCCTATGAAATACTGAATAATTCTACTTACATGAGGTATCTAAAATAGTCAAACTTACAGAAGCAGAAAACAGAATGGTGGTTGCCAGGGGATGGGGAGGGGGGAAGTGGGGAGTTACTGTTCAATGGGTATAAAGTTAGTTATACGAGATGAGTGAATTCTAGATATCTGCTCTACAATGTACATATGCTACATGCCTATGGTTAATAATATGTCTATGGTTGTACACTAAAAATATGTTAAATTTAGATCTCATGTTGTGTTCCTACAACAACAGTAAGAGAAAAGCAAAGGGCACAAAGAAGCTTTTGGAGGTGATGGCTATGTTTACAGTTTTGACTATGGTGATGGTATAATCAATGTATGTATATGTCCAAATTCATCAAATCATATATATTCAATATCTGAAGTTTTTTTAAATATCATTTATACATCAATAAGGCTACAAAAAAGGGGGGAGGGGACTTTTCACCGCCTTCCTTAAAGAGGTAAAGTCTACTTCTTCAACATTTAAAAAAGGGTTAGTGTTTTGACTTGCTTTTGCTAATAGAAAAGACCAGAAGAGACAGGTGCCAGTTCTGAGGTCAAGAGTCCTTGGATACTTTTCTCTCTCTTCTTTGGAATCCTATTTAATACCATCATGTGTGGTCAGATAACATTGTCACCAAAGACATCCATATGACATCACCCAACAAACAACCAACCTACATACAGCTGCATGAGTGAAGATGCTGAGATCATAACTGCCCAGCTGAGTCCAGCCCCAAATAATGAGCTAGGTGCATTAATTGTTTTAAGCCAATAAGTTTTGGTCTGGTTTGTTTTGTGGCAAAAAGTAACTGACGCAATCTTGTATTCACCACAGTAGTAGAAAGGGTATTCTACCAAGATACCTTTGGGGGACTACCCTGGTGGCACAGTGGTTAAGAATCTGCCTGCTAATGCAGGGGGCATGGGGTCGAGCCCTGGTCCGGAAAGATCCCACATGCCATGGAGCAACTAAGCCCGTGTACCACAACTACTGAGTCTGTGCTCTAGAGCCTGAGAGCCACAAATACTGAGCCCACGCGCCGCAACTACTGAAGCCTGCGTGCCCAGAGCCCACGCTCCACAATGAGAAGCCACTGCAGTGAGAAGCCTGCTCACCGCAACACAGATTAGCCCCCACTCACTATAACTAGAGAAAACCTGCCCACAGCAATGAAGACCCAACGCAGCCAAAAATAAATAAATAAATTAATTAATTAATTAAAAGAAAAAAAAGATAACTTTGGGGCATAGAAAGTGTTACTGAATTATTTGAGAGATTTTCTCAGTTAAAGACAATTTTGTAATTTCCAAAATTAGTCACTTCAAATTAAAAAAAAAAGTTTAACAACTTTCTTCTTTTGAATGTAAATGTTTAGTGACTTCATTTCATTCTTTTATTTGCATGAACAATACTCCAGTACTGCAGCAATGATCAAAAGAAGTGCATGAGATATAATGGTGATTTTATTAAGACTCATACAATGTACTTGACTATTCATAATGACTTCAAGCATCTCAAGCTGTGACTTAAATAACAAATAATTTTTAAAAACTCTATTCATTACTTTTTTATTGTATAATGAAAGTCAGTGACCTGCAGAAAGTAATTTAATGAATTGAGACACGAATTTATAGGTGATAGTATAATCACTTTTAAGTTTACCCCCTCATTTTAATAATAGGATTACACTGGGTATTGAATAACGGTGCTTTTAATTTTATTACTTAATAGTTACAGATAAAATGTTAAGCTAAACATATAGTATATACCTTTTCAGGGATTTAATAAAAAAACTTTTTCTTGACATTTGATTACTTAGAAACTTATTCATTATAGATAATTAAAAATAGGATTAGAATCCTTGGGTAAAGAACACTTTTGCTTTCAATATATGTAACTCATGTAACACTGACAAAAGATACACATTTAAATACTGAAAACATAGAATATCTTTTGCATGATACCTGATCTATCTATATATATATAATATGAGGATAAAATGGAAAGTGACTAAATGGTCTAGTATTTTCAATTTAATATGTAGTTAATTGTGTAAAACTGGAAAACTTTTCAGATCTGTTTAAAAATATTTAAGTGAATATTTTTCAAACCAAATCTTGCTTTAGGCAATATTAAGCATTACAACAATAAAATGTACCTAAAATCAAGCACAGTAAATTATTTTCTTTTAAAATACTATATTTTTGTGAAAGCATTTCATACTCAATATAAGGAACTGAAGTAATATAGACACATGCAAATAAAAAGTGAAAACAAATAAAATTCCACCACTGAGAAATATAAAGTGAATACCATCCCAGATATACCTCTATACACACACACACACACACACAGTTTATCGTTTATCTATCCATCTATCTGTATCTATCATACCATCCCAGATATACCTACACACACACACACACACACACACACACACACACACACACACACACACA
>NW_020837983.1:19229329-19358276 GCF_003676395.1 Aethalodelphis obliquidens
ACACACACACACACACACACACACACACACACACACACACACACACAGATTTATCATTTATCTATCCATCTAACTGTATCATCTATCTCTATCACCTCTTACCTCTCTCTCTTTCTAAATATACGTGTGTGTGTGTGTGTGTGTGTGTGTGTGTGTGTTCGAGGGCATAGAGGAAATACTGTATATGTACTGAGAGAGTCAATTCCTTCCCTCTTTTCACCTATTTCCAGAACTGTTTCCCCTATCCTCTAGTTCCTTCTTACTTCAGATCACAAGGAAAACATACCTGCTCAGTTTGTTTCCCTCCACACTGTGGTAAAAGATTACAGTGAGAATTTTCAGAATTTTTAGTTTTTAATTTTTTTTTTTTGCAACTCATCTGTGTGGTTCATAGGGAGTTATGTCAGAAACCTCGGCACATTTTTCCAAAATTCTCTGGTTCTTTCACTGGCAACAATTTTCAACATATATGGCATTAGGTCAAGCTCTTTCTATTACTTGACCGTTTACTGCTTTTTCTCTTTTGGGGTATGGGGATCATTTAATTAAGGAACATTTTTAATAGAATTTCAAAACAGTTTAAATGACAGGTAATTGGATAAGATGCAGTCAGTATTTATTGAATGTATACTATTTACTAGGCACAATGGAGATAAATTTGAAGATTGGGATTGATATATACACACTACTATATATAAACTAGACAACTAATAAGGACTTACTGTATAGCACAGGGAACTCTACTCAATAATCTGTAATGACCTATATGGGAAAAGAATCTAAAAAAGAGTGGATATACGTGTATGTATAACTGATTCACTTTGCTGTACAGCATAAACACAACATTGTAAAGCAATTATACTCCAATAAAGATGTTCAAAAGAAAAAATACTGGTACTCTGTCTACTGCTATTGCTGTCAGTGAATACATAATGCTATACGTATACATATATCCCCATATCCCCTCCCTCTTGCATCTCCCCCCCACCCTCCCTATCCCACTCCTCTAGGTCGTCAGAAAGCACGGAGCTGATCTTCCTGTGCTATGCAGCTGCTTTCCATTAGCTGTCTGTTTTACATTTGGTAGTGTATATATGTCAGTGCCACTCTCTCACTTCATCCAGCTTACCCTCAAGCTCTAATGTCTACAAGGTGATGTAAAAAGACCAAATGACACCTGCATACACAATAACATTATAAGAGAGGAACTCTGAGCTTAGGGGAATCAGGGATTTTATAATGGGCTCTAAGTATGCCCGTCTTTTGCCTCAGAAGGAGATATTATCTCTGTCTTCAAAGGCTGTCCAATAGATAAACATCCTTGAAAAGCATCCAGAACAAAGGGCAGTTAATTCGTCACTTGAAAGACATGCAGAAAAGTGAAAGGCCCATGAAAAATTGTCTCCCAATAATGAGTTGCTATGAATCATGAAAAAGAGGAGGAAGCTAAACATTAAAGATTCTTGGCATAATTGGGAAAAGATTCCCAGAGCAGAAGTTGTATTTCCACAGAAATACATATAGGCAGTCACTTGGAAAACTGTGTAAGTTTTTATCACTTCATCAGATGGCAGAAAATGGTACATGTATTGAAAAGCATTGTTTGGGTTTCTTTAAGACAGGCTGCTGTAGTTCACATAAAGTTCAGGCCAAATCTTGTAAACCAGAATGGCTTCCCTACATCCCAGTATTAGAAAATTTCTTCCATCATAGTCTGGGTTAGTTTTTTCTGTCATACAATATTCTCCCCCTCTCGTTTTCTTCATCTTATCACTTAATACAATGAAAATTAATTATTTGACTAATTATTTGTTTAACACCATTGAAGTATATGGGATAAGTAATTTTTTGTATGTTTTCTACTTCGTTCATACCACTTATAGCACAAGCAGGCAATCGAGAAAAATAATTCTGAATGGATAAATGAATCTCTGATACTCTACCTAAAATCCTCCATTTGTTAGACTGCCCTTCAAAGATTCACTTTGGGACTCCATGGATAGCACTGTATCCTTTACTAGCCCAGAAGACAAACTTCTCAAGATCTTTTAAGGCTGCTTCCCTCTGCCACTTTCTTACGTTCTCTCTTTTCTTCCCTTAGGCCTAAAGCAGAGCTGGTCACCTTTATCTGCCTCCAGGGTTTTCTGGTCCAAAGGGGTGACATACACAGGCTAGAATCAACCCTAAGCCAATATCAATATATTAGCTACATGGAAGTAAGCTATTCAAATTCAAGACCTTCCAAAGTGGTGATTATAAATGTAACATGCTACATGATTGCAAGAGTACTCATCCTTCTTCTTTATTATGCTTAAAACTCTGACCAATGCTTTGAAGTAAAATTAAAAAACAAAAAAAGAAACACTAATGCCATGAAGGTCTTCTTAAGAGAGTAACATTTGAGATCTGAAGGATGACTAGGAATTAACCATGACAGATGATAAAAGGACACCAGGCAGAGGTAACAGATGTCTAAACAGTGGTGAAGAAGATTAGAGGCTGAATAAACAGAGATAAATCCAATATGAATGGAGCAGAATGGGCAAGAAGGAGAGTGGAAGGAAACGAGGATGAAAAGGGATAAATACAAATTTAAGTTCAATTTCCTTGTACTATTTTTTTTGTAATTAATTACTTCCTTTCTATTTTCTTGGTAATCTTTTTTTTTCTAGTCTTCTTGGAATAATATATGACATCATCTCAATTGATTCTATGTATTGTTTGTTTCTTTGTTGATTGCTTTGTTTGACCCTATATATATATATGTTTCTATGTATATTAGAAACTAAAGCTGGGGAAAAATGTATCATGTTAAGATATCGTGTGTGGGGTTCACAATTCTGTCAAGTTCTCATAGAGGGCTTAGCATACCCAGAAATACTTTCTTCCACCCCCTAGCATGTGTTCATTTTCAAAGTAAAATTTTAATGAAATATGATGTATATAAGATATACTTAGAGAAATGTACACACATTATTTTAAAAATCATACATTTGGAACAACTTTATAAGTGTGAATGCACTTGTGTAACCAACATCCTGATCAAAAAATAGAATCAAGAAATTAGCTTCATATGGATCAGAGATTTGCTTGTTAAAAATTAAATCATTAATGAACTAAAAGACAATATAGAAATCCTTTATAATTGGGGAAGAAGAAGGGCTTTCCAACTGTGTATCAAAATCCAGAAGCCATCACAAATTTGACAAATTTTACTACACAGAATATTAAACATAAATATCCATGATAAAATATGACAAAGTCAAAAGGAAAAATGGGAAAATATATTTGTAGCCAATATCATATATTAAAAACTAATATCCTAAAGTATAAAGAGCTCCATAAATAAATATATAAAATATCAATAAGTCTGTAGAAAAATTGGCAAATGACAAGAGACAATCCAGAGGAAAAATACAAATGACTCTTGAGCATACGAAAATATACTCAATCTATCCAATTATAAGATAAATTAGTATTAAGAATCCTAGAATCTGTCATACAGACTGAAGTAAGTCAGAAAGAGAAAAACAAATACTGTATGCTAACACATATATATGGAATCTAAAAAAAAAATGGTTCTGAAGAACGTAGGGTAAAGATGCAGATGTAGAGAATGGACTTGAGGACACGGGGAGGGGGAAGGGTAAGCTGGGACGAAGTGAGAGAGTGGCATGGACATATATACACTACCAAATGTAAAAGCGATAGCTAGTGGGAAGCAGCCGCATTATCAGCTTGGTGCTTTGTGACTACCTAGAGGGGTGGGATAGGGAGGGTGGGAGGGAGACGCAAGAGGGAGGAGATATGGGGATATACGTATATGTATAGCTCATTCACTTTGTTATAAAGCAGAAACTAACACACCATTGTAAAGCAATTATACTCCAATAAAGATGTTAAATTAATTAATTTTTAAAAAAGACTACGTTGAGCAACAATTCTCATCTATAATGTGATGAAAATAAAAAATTTTGATCACACACTCTACTGCCAAAGCTGCATAGAAAGTGGCATTTTCATGCATATTTGTGGAAGTATCCATTGTTAATCCCTAGTGAATATAGTATAATTATACATACTTGCTTTTACCAAGAAATGCTACAATTCTACTTCTAGGAATTATCCTATAGATGTACTGTACACATGTAAAATGACATATAGGGTTACCTATTAAAAAAATAACTAAAGATAGGAAACAAACTATTAAAAAAGTATCTGGAAAGACATAAAAGAGACTATTTGGTTAGTGGGACATTATTCAGGGGTTGGTGGGAGAGTAAGTGTGGAGGAAAAGGAACTGCACAATAACTTTTATCTTTTTAGTGTGAAATGGACATGATATTCATGCCAAAAAATAACATAGAATAAACTTTATGATTTTTTTCAAAAATTAACACACCAACCTATCAACATGGAGATAAACACACATAAACTTACACTGACTCTGAAATGCTCTTGTCTTCCTTGTAGTCAGAAGCCCCACCCAAAGTTCTACTACCAATTTGATTTCTGACAATATATTTCAGTTTTCCCATTTTTAAAAATTTATAAATTATAATCTTACAGTATGCAATCTTTGTATTTGGTTCCTTTGACCCAATGTTATGTTTGTGAGAATCTTCTACAAACATTGCTGGGTTTCATTGTAGTTGATCATCCCTTGGCATATATTTATAATTATCTTGAGTGAATATACTCTAATGTATTTATCTGTTATTAACTTGATAAACATCTGGATAAGTTTGATGGAATTATCTTGATGGTTTCCAGTTTGGGGCTACTGAAAATAAATACCACTGCTAAAAAAGACATAATGCTGTTATGACCATTCTAGTAAATGTCTTTTTGTGAAAATATGTATGCATATCTGTTGCATATACACCTATGAATAGAATTTCTGGATCTCTACATATACATACATCTGAGCCAAAAGAATGTATTATTCTCTCAAAAATTAAAATTCAAAGCAAACAAATGGAACTAAATAATATCACAGAAAATTAAGAATGAGACCACATCAGTTCATGATTTCTAAGAGCTCTACTTTCTCAGGACTTCAGTTTTCAGAAGTTACTGGAAACTTGCTTACTGTTGGGAAAAATATCCCTACAGTTTTTCTTCTTGAAGTGCATCATAACTTTCCTAGTGGTTCAACATGTTGATTTGCTTTGTACAGATCACTGGAGAAACAGACTCGTGTTATTCAAATCCCCACCTAATATTTTGTCTGGTATATGATGACATAATAAATACAAATTATATTGATAGGTGAACAAAATAACTTGAGATCTTTAGTGCTGAACTCATTATTTTACTTCAGGATTTCCTCTATGTGTTTATTTATTTATATGTTTTACAAGGTCATGAGACTTCTTTTTCTTTGTTCTTTAGTTTATTATCTTCTAAGTGCTGTGAGAATCATTTCTTGGGAAACATATATATGATGGATTATTCAGGCAGAAGCAACTGTCTTATAAAGTACGATGAATATACAGTTTTAGCAAGGGTCATCTTTATTGCTTTCCTAAGCCAGATGATAGCTTCCAAATCATCCAAAACTTTTCTCTTAAACCTGTCCCTAGAACATGGACTTCTCAGATTCAATTGCTGGGAAATATATGGTAATTTGTCTATCTCTTAGTTTCACATTAACTTTCAAGTTGTTTGTTATAGAAAGTTCTTAATATTATTAAAAAAAGCACGTCTAATTGTTGAAATAACATGGACTTGAAAGATGTAAAGGTGTCGTATGATTACTCTACATATACATTTGAATCCATCCATATTAGCTGAAAGTTCTTAATAAGAAATTAACCCCAACTCTATAAAAAAATTTAGGAATATACTGTGGCTTTATTGATTGTTTTTATTGAAGCACTGAATGAAATGTAAACCTTTAACTTACATTCATCCAGTTATCCCCTTGCATTTGCAAGAGCCCCATGGTAAGAAAAAATGAAAAGATATACAATTACTAAGTTCCCCCCAACTAGTGCTTCAGAATGTTTCTACTCTATTTAAAAACAAGCAACTGTAGAACTGTTTAAAATATATGTACTACATTTTAATGTAACCATTCTATCAACTTTTGTTACTGTTTGATCAGGCTAGTATTAGATCTGCCTCTCTCTTCTCCTTAATGACATCTAGACACACCACATCAAAGCAAATGACCACGAGTAATTCAAAGGTGTATTACTCACTCAGGCATAAGCAAGGCAAGGGAGATCCTGGGCAAGGGGTCCCACCAGGTCACATAGAATCCTGGACTCTCTGATGTCCTGGAGGAGGGAAGAATGGGAGAAGGAGGGGTAATGGAAGGAAGAGGTATTGGGAGAAAGGGGGGAGAATGGGGAGAGAGAAAGAAAAGAGACATTCAAAGGGGTGTTTGTATTTATACATATGACAGGAGATAGTAGGCAGGATTTTTGAACACTGCTAAACTGATTAATTTTAAGTAGCCAGTCCAATTGTGGGGAAAACAGGAGGATGAAGAACAGAGGCAGTGCTGGATACCTTACATATAACTTGCCCCTTGTTCAGCATAGCAGAAATTGAATAGGGCTGGGGAGTCTGATGGTGCCTACCCACACAAGTGTTAATGGCTTAAACAGATTTCATTTCGCTGTGTGTGGGTAACTTACTGCTTTCCACTTTATTTCTCCACAAATATGGGTGTATGTATACATATGCACACACATACAAAAAAGAATATTTCCTACTTCTCCTCTTCAATTTTATTGGCTAATTTTTAAACACCAAAGGTGAAATATGGTAGATTTGTGTGCTAACTTATTTTCTTTCATCACAGAAGTACTTATGAACTAATGTTTCAAATCTAATGTTTTTCCATAGGGTATGGGTCAACAAAGTATTAAAGTACTTAGATTCATTGACTCTGTTAGGTCTTATAAATATCATTAACAAATTGCAAATTATACCTTGTGTTATCATTTGTGATTTCTTTTGATAATTTAGTAAATGGCTAAAAGTCAGAAATATTATACATAATTCCAGAACATATCACTGCCTTGAGCATCAAAATACTTGTATACTTATTCATATTTTTACCTTTAAGACAGATATATTTTCATTTGGAAAACACTATATGAGGATGAGATAATGCAGGGGTATTGCTCATAAATTATGAACTCTGGTGACTGCTGATTCCATTACAATGAAAAATGTCATAAATATTGTTTGTCCTCCTTAATTAGGATGTGTGTTTGGCACCTAAGTGTAGAAATAATTCAATATCCTATTTCCAGTGTTCATCTTACATGATGATTTTTGTGCTGTGATTATCGACCACTCTCTCTTCAAACTCTCCTCTCCGGCTTCTCTCCCTCTTGGCTCTCAGAACTCTTTTAATATAGATTATTTTTCTCTGTCCCTTAAATATTGATATTCACTATGTGATATTTTTGACTCTTTTCTTCCTTTCCATTCTTGCTAGGTTTATTTACCTTCTCCCATGATCTCAAATATCACATACTACTCAAAACTTACAAAGTTATATCTCCATCCCTATTTTCAACTAACCACTAAATATAGGATATATATGTAAATTCTTTAGGCACCAAATTTGAAATACTTAAGATGATATTAATTATTTTTCACCTAGAATATCTTCTTTTATATTTTCTCCTGCCTCTCGTATCAGTAACATCACTAATTTACCAGTGATCTAACTTTAAAAACACAAAGTGTTCCCCAACTCTTCCTACTCCAATCCCTCTTTTCCAAAAAAATTAGCATACAACCCTACCCCTCTAGTCACATAGGACAATTTTTCATTTTCTATAGACACATATACTTCTACAATTCAAGGCTTGTTTGATCTACATGGAGTGTCTTCCTTTTTTCTCCCCACCCTCCACTGCCTAGTTAATTCTTACTCATTCTTAAAGACCTGGCATTTTACACATTAGAAACTGTCTTAAGTGATTTATACAGAGTATCTCATTGAATATTCAAAATACTACCTTGTGTTGGAAACTACTGTTATCCTGATTTTACAGATGATGGCTCTTTAAGGGGTTAAGTAATTGTGACCCTCCCATTTGGCAGGCTGACCTTAAGGCATAGTTCTCTGTTGGGACTGGAAAGCTGACCTTTACCCTGCCTAAGCGTATGAGCTTCTGATACCTTGCTCAGTGCTTCAGCCTTGTCAGGTAACGAAGGGGAAAGGTCACTGCTCCCTATTTTCTCATGGTTTTCTTTAGATTTCACTTGTGAGAGGAAAAAAAATATGTCCTGAACAAAATCAGTGATATCCACATAACTTTAAATATTGCCCTTTACATTGACTTAATATATATTTACTGCACTAATATATATTACATGCACCACCCTCAGCTCTGAGTATTCAAATGTAAACTAGATCAATAAGAACATTTACATTGTTAATTGTTGTCATTTTATGAGAATATACCTTATAGTAATACCTATTAAAACCAAGCATACTATGTGGTTTGGACGATAACCTTTAGTTTTCCCAACTGCTTTTCCAAGATCTAGTAGATTAAGTCTGGTCGGGTTTCCTTAGATTCTTTTCTCCTCCTCTATGCTGTCTCAGGTTATGAAAGATATATAAATGCAAATTACAAAGCAGTATTTGTGCCTCTTACCCAAAAAAACTATTCCTAAATTAAGATACTTAACTCATTCCTGAAGCCTGTTACACTACTGTCATTTCAGTGGATGTAGTAGTTTTACTACCATTCTATTCATGAATAAATATTATCATTGCATTTTTATATTTTATAATTGTTTTAAAATTATGAGGAAATTCCATCTATCTATCATCTTAAAAGATGCATAAAAATACTGGTATTCAATACTGTTGGAGAGGAAGAAAATTTTCCTCTACTCTTCTAAGTTGTTCCAGTTGGTCTGAGAGTTAAATTGACATGAGACAGCTTAACAGGAGAAAATTAAGCAAAAGTTTAATAGCATATATACATTGGAGACACCTGGGAAAACTGAATAACTCACCAAAATGGCCAAAGTTATCACCTTAAATAGCATCTTCAGCTAAAGATAAAAGAAGAAGTTGGCAATAGTCCTTTGGGACTTCAATGGGAAGGCAGACACATGGAGATGGAAAAGCAAATGTTTGGTAAAGAAATGTTTGCTGGGCCATGCAGAGACAATGTGTCACAGAGTGAACTCTGATCTCTAGGCCTTGATAATTTTCCCCTACCACACCCAGTCCATATTCTTTACAGATATCTCTGGTCATAGCTCTATTTCTGGAACAGGTCCCTTATCTAAATTCTTTAGGCAGCTAACTAAGAGGTAAAAATAAAGACTTCCTGAGTCTTCTGTTCTTAATCAGCCTAAATTAATCTTCATGCCAAGGAGATACATTTTGGGGTGGCAAATTTTTCTTCCCTTATAATATTCTGATCCATATGTGTTTGAATGGAATTAATACATAAATAACTTTTCTCCAAAATATTTATCATGTCTTTTTTCAAGCTGTTAAACAATTTATCAAATATTCTTGTAATTAAAACAGTAAGTGTGTTAGAAATCAGTTGCAATAGCAAATAGGGTCAATATTTTTGGTCCAGAAGTGCATGTTGCAAAAGACAGATTAAATACATTTTTATATCAGACCTATTTCACCTTTATCATACAGATTTATCCTGTAGCTTCTAGATATACTGGCCACTGAATGACTCTACCAAGTTTATTTAGCAATAGGAAACTCAACTATCTGCAGTTTCCTGATAATTTTATTTTATTTCCTGATAATACTCTTTCCTGGCTCTAGTCTTTGCAATTTTTGTCCTACTGTCTGGAATGTCTTTCCAGTGTTCCTCCCTTAGTTAAGGCTCAGCTTAAGCTTTTCTCCGATAGGCCTTCAGTAAACAGCTATATTATGATCCTGTCCAATCAGTGTGTACACTCACACACATGCACACACAATTAATGCCAGAAATATGCTCCCTTTGCCATATTCCAGTAACACCTATATATTGATAGCATCTATCACAGTTCATGAAAATTTATTTTTCATTTGTCTTCCTCCCATAGTCTTCAAATTCCTTGAGAACAATGACTATCCAATTCGTCCCCCTTTCACATAGTAGAGACTCAATATGTATATGTTTAAATAAGTTGATAAATTAATAACTGTCTCACCAATCTCCAAAATCAATTAATTTCTTTTTCTTGTGGCCAATTATAGCATTATTGATGTCAGTTACAGTCCAAAGACATTTCAAAGAATGTCTTTGCCTTAGCTTTTAAATTTCTATGAAAAAAATTTTTACTTAAAACATTTACAGCTCCAGTGTCCATGCAAATATCTACCCAACATTATTTATCTTTAAAGATATTACATGTTTGGAGTCCCACAGGGATAGTAATGTATGTGGCATGATGCCCTCTTGAAGATTCACTGTAATTCTGAACATCTGCTAAAAAATGGGAAGTGGATTCCTTATCAACACAAGGAAAATTACATACTCCTCAAGTTATGTAAAAAAGATCTATATGCACCTTAAAGAGATTAAGAATTAGAGGGCTTTATAGAAAGAGAATGCAATTAGAAGTTCAAATTTCTTTTCCACTATGAAATTCCACATTATTAGAAAAATCATTAACAGTTTTATTACCTAGTTGTTTTTTCAGATCTCTGTGAAATGGGTATTAATATATTATTTCTTTATTTTTTTCTAGGTTTAAATTTCTAGGATATAAATAACAAAGCTCCTTCCAACATAAACTATTCAAAATCAATATAAACAATTTTTGCTGTAGTTTTTAATGTGTACATGTGTACACATTACATGTGTTAGCTTCTATAGGAAAGAAAAATACATAAATAATTTTTGCCCTCAAGTTACCAATTGTCTTGTTGCAAATATTAGTTTAGAAGTATGTAGATAATCAGCACCTGGTATAATTTGAGAGCAGTTGCCACACATGATGCTAGTAACATAGAAAGTACTAAAAAAGGCATTTGGAATGCAAAGAAAGTTTTAAAAATATAATACAAAAAAATTGGGATAAGAGCCTCAGTTCTTTAAATAAGTTACTCGTTTAACCACTTTAATTTTTAGTTGTAAACTAAATATATTTCTTTATAGAAGCATTAATTTTTCTCAGAAATAGCAACTCTGATTCACAGAAGTCAACTTTAACCTGATGTGTCCTGAGTATATTTTTCACCCAATCATAAGCTGCATCATGTCCAGGTCAAAAAAAATATATATCAAAACATATAATCATTCCCAACACACCTTGTTGGCTTGACTTCAAACCAATTTAGACAACTCTTTTGACTTACAGATGTAAATGCCCAACAGCCTATTAGGCATAGTCACTTGATTCCAAAGTTCACTTCTCAAAAATGAAACTACAAGGAACTCATCATCCTCCCAACCCAGCTCTCAAACAACAAACTGAAATAAGCAAAATAAAATAAACGCTATGCTCTTTATTCCAGGCCTTAAATTGGAAGAAAAGAGGAATATTGCTCTTTGTGTTCCTACTCAATCTTAGCCTTGAACTTATACTTGGAACGGAAGACTACATCCCTGACCTAATTTCTAGCCTAATGCTTGAGATGACACAGTGGTATGAACCATGGAAATTGCTTAAATTGATAAAGACCCTATTTTACTCTAAGAATTATCCAACAAAAAAAGGAAGAAAGAGGTTATTCTGTGCCAGCCAAGCTCCAATCTTTAATTCCCTTAAGAAACAGTCAAATGTTGAGCTTTCAACACCACCACCCACCTGTCTGAATGCTACTACAGAAATCCAGGGAGCATTTTCTGCTACTAAGAAAATATAGAATTCAAATTAGCCGCCCTGCTAAATACCTGAATTCCAAGAAACTGCAAAAACGCATGTAATCTTAATGGAAAAATACTAACCAGAATTCAATACAAAATGGTACAATTCAGAGAAAAAAATTCTCTTTAAAGAAAAATAAGGCAGAATATGAGCCCTAACTCAAAGATGTATTTACCATAGAAAACTTAAAAATTTTAGGGAAAAAAGGTTGTATCCATTTTCCAAAAGGAAAACACACACACACACACACACTAAAGAATTATTCAAATCTTTATCAAAATGTGTCCATACCACAGAAAATTGTACTTATGAAATTATTTTCAAATTAGCAGAAAATACCTCTTTTCTCAAGTATTCCCTTTCCCCAAATAGTTCATGAAGATTGGTGCTTACCCACTTCAAAATGATGAATTCTGCTCCTAAATCTCTGATAAATAGAAAATTATAGTGTCTTTTCCAGCCGCTAATAGATTTTGTCATTGTTGTAGCCGTTGGCCCCAGCATTGCTAAAATATTATTGCCACCAGCAGAGCCCATTAACAATTCCTGGAAACTAAAAATAGACTCCGGGTAGGAAAATAAAGTCTAACCTTTTATTCCTTTGCACTTAGTCTAGTTTCACTTGCTCGTAGGGAGCCGTGTGACGAGGCCTCACAGCTGCTTCTTCAGACCGGAGCTCCTAGTGGGAAATGGCTATGCAAACGCCTCAGCCGGAGAACGTGTGCGGAAGCGCTGCTCCCGACACTGCAATTCAAGATGGTGGCCGCGGGCTGTGTGCAGAGCCGCTGCGCCCGGCACCGCGATCTAGACCCGTAAGCAGCACAGCTGCGCCCACTCTCCAGAACTCCACCCCCTCCCCAGCTGATGAGGTGCCCTATAAAGCAGGCCCGCCTCCCGCCTTTCAGGAAGAGTATTCTGGAGCGTGAGATCGCACTTCTCCCTCAGTTCTTTCATCGAAGAATAAAACTCGCCTTTGCTTCTGAACCGAACCTGGTCTTGTTCTATTGGCTCAAAGGACACCAGGCAGAAGGACCGTTGTTGGATCCCACTTAAAAGGGTCAGTAACGTTATTTTTCAAGAATACTTCCATTGTCTGCTTAAAATATCTCCTACTTGGGTCTTTAATGTTTCAACTGCAGCTTACACTTATATCATCTAAAATTTTTCCGGAAGTACATCGTTTTAGGTTTGGCAGGTAGGCATGTGGAAATGGGTGAGAGTGCATGGTTTCCGGGTGCAGCCACACCTAAACTAGAATCAAGTATTACCCTCAGTCACATATGTAGGTCCTAGACTTGAAACCAGATTATCAGTTCAAATTTCAACTCTGCTGTAATGGATAAGAGCTCAGACCCTGGGGGCAGGTTGCTTAAACTGTTGAGTCCGTTGCTAGCTGTGTGACCTTGGACAGTTCACTTAATCTCTCTATTCCCCATTTTCCTTAACTCTAAAATGAGGATAATAAGAGTTCGTATAATGTTATTGTGATGATTAAATGAGTTTCTAAAATTAAAGACTTTAGGACAGTGCCTTGTACATAGGAATTGTCATATAAATATTAAATTTTAACCATTGAGTTCTCCTTAGGGGGCCCTTGGTTTATTTCTTAATCTATTGAAAATGTTCAACATTTAAATTCCCCTCCTTCCAAGAAGATCCTTGTTCCCTGTGAAGTTTTCCCCAACTTTCCTGAGGTCCGTGCATTCCAAGATACTTTTGGTGTGGTAACTTCTGTCTAGACACTAAGATTCAATTTCCTTTTTCCAGGCCAATTGGGAAGATTCTGAGAGCTGACTTCAGATGAACTTTCTGAAAATAAAACTCACTGACTCCAAGCTGACAATTTTAAAGAGCAGCTTCTCTAGCAAATGTTCATCCTAACAGGGCACACAGCTACATGAGAACTTTTACAATATGGACATACTTCAATACATGTTTTCAGTCAACTATCCATAAAGCTGAAGTATAATGTTAGTGAAAACACTGAGCTTTGGACAAAGATGGAGCGTCCAACCATCTTCTTTTCAGTGGTGGATCAAAAAGATGCTAGGGCTTCCCTGGTGGCGCAGTGGTTGAGAGTCTGCCTGCCGATGCAGGGGACTCGGGTTCGTGCCCCGGCCCGGGAAGATCCCACATGCCGTGAAGCGGCTAGGCCCGTGAGCCATGGCCGCTGAGCCTGCGCATCCGGAGCCTGTGCTCCGCGACCAGAGAGGCCACAACAGTGAGAGGCCCGCGTACCAAAAAAAAGATGCTAAAATTTCTATGTAAACATCTCAACCCTGCTCAAGAATTTGGATAATTCCTCTGTTGAGACAGGAGAAGACAATATACTTATAATTATTATTCACTTGAGCTATTAACGAGCTTCACAATAACTCCTTTAAATTGTCCAATGTTGAGTCTATGGCCATACCACCCTGAACATACCCGATCTCATGTAAACTATCCAATGCTGAGGTTCAGGGAGTTAATAGTAAACATTGCACATTTATCTATTGGATGTAATTATTTAGTACTATTAATTTAATATTAGAGATTGTGGACCAGATTTAGCACATTTTACTATTTTTTCTTACATTCAATGGCCAAAAACTTTAGTGATTTCTTACAACAAATGCTGTTATTAAAATTATACCATCATGATGATGCTTGCCTTCCTTTTTGTTAGGTGTTCAATTACTTTGAGGTTTATAATTAAATTTATGTCAAGAATACTGGCAATTGTATACTATTCTTAGAAAAATATGTATCATTTCTACCCCTTCCCACACACAAACTCCCCTACCCAGTTAATTTCACCATGTTAAATTCATTTAAACACAATCCATCTTCCCTTTATGTAAACATGTCACCAATACGCATGTGCAGTTCTACAGTTGTCAGAGCTATAAAATTATGTAAAAATGGAACAAAACTATGTATTTGAAAATTACTTATCATCATTTACATGCATTTTTATCTTCCCTACTCCTTTTCTTTTAAAAATATTAACTTTTTTCTAAAAGAAAAAACCCAACATTGACGAACTAACGTAGTTTAGCTCCTTTATTTCATAGAATTCTAAAACAAGCAACTAAAAACTGAAACCTATAAGAAATCAAGAGTGCGAGCATACTAAGAAACATATACCAGATGCCATAACTGGAATCAGAATTGGGATTCATCTCCATGTTTGTCTGATGTAAATATCTGGATAATTTTCCATTAAGAGAATTTTGTAAAGACCTAAATAAATGGACGTCCGAAGGTGCTATGTCTGGTGAATACAGCGGATGAATCAGAACTTCCCAGCCAAGCTCTAACAGTTTTTGCCTGGTCATCAAAGAACGTGCAGTCTTCCTTTATCCTCATGGAAGATTATGCATTTTCTGTTGACTAATTCCGGATGCTTTTCGTCGAGTGCTGTTTTCACTTGGTCTAATTGGGAGCAGTGTTTGTTGGAATTAATTGTTTGGTTTTCCAGAGGAGCTCATAACAGAGGATCCCTTCCAATCCCACCATACATACAACATCACCTTCTTTGGATGAAGACCGGCCTTTGGTGTGGTTGTTGGTGGTTCATTTCGCTTGCCCCACGATCTCTCTCATTCCACATTATTGTACAGTATCCACTTTTCATCGCCCATTACAATTTGTCTTAAAAACAGAACGTTTTCATTACGTTTAAGTAGAGAATCACATGTGGAAATATGGTCAAGAGGTTTGTTTTCACTTAACTTATGTGGAACCCAAACATCAAAGAGATTAACATAACCAAGCCAGTGCGAATGATTTGCGATGCTTGATTTGGATATTTTGAGTATGTTGTCTATCACCACGTGGTATAACGTTGATTTTTCTCAATTAATGTCATGATTTGATCGCTATCAACTTCAACTGGTCTACCCGACCGTAGAGCATCATCCAGCAAGAAATCTACAGCACGAAACTTTGCAAACCACTTTTGACATGCTTCTTCAGTCATAGCACCTTCTCCATATACTGCCCAAATCTTTTTTTGCATTTCAGTTGCGTTTTTACCTTTCTTGAAATAATAAAGCATAATATGCCAAAAATATTGCTTTTTTTCTTCCATCTTCAATATTAAAATGGCTACACAAAAATTCACGAATTTTGATAAGCCATTTTTTTAAATGCATGCTGATATGACAGCTATCACAATACAATCTAAGAAAATTCTTTTGAATGAAGTTTAAGACAACTAAGCACTACTAGAGCCATCTTATGGAAAGCACCGAGTGAACATTTTGGCCAACCCAATATTTAAAAAGAGCAGCCTGGAAGTATATCTAAGAAAATATACATTTAATACACGATATTGGGGAAATTTACAAGAATTTTTAAAAGATAACTTATTTTAAAGAAATAGTCTTGGGATAACTGATTACTGGTGTAATGAGTTACAATGTATACTATTACTGCTTCTAAGCATATTAAAAAAAAATGACTGGATTACTATTTCATTCTCTGATAGGCTCCTTGTATTCTTAAAAGCAGCCCATGGATAATTTGAAAACATATATAGATCATGTCAATGTCTTACCATGTCCTTTTCTTGTCTTTCCATTCCATTCAGCATAAAAACCAAGTCTTGTAAGTGGTCTGAAAAGCCCTAAGTAGTTTTTTGTTCTACCTCTCTGATCTCTTCTACCACTCATCCCCACTGCTTCCTTTGGTCCACCCACACTGGGCTTGTTGCTGTCCCATAAGCATGGCTCATGTGCTCCTGTCTCAGGGCTTTTTTTCTGTTTCCTTTACTTGCAGTTCTCTTTTCTCAGAGTCCTGTGACTTCTTTTCTCCTTCAAGAATATGTATATTGCCACCTTCTCAGAGAAGTGTTCTCCTTCCACTTTAGAGTATCACCTTCTGTAAGCCAGGACCTTTCTAGTTTATTCACTACTATATCCCTAGTGTTTATATCAGTGCCTGGAACAGAACAGAGATTTGTCTGTTAAAATACGTATCTGGATAAATGACTAAATGAATGAATGAATAAGTTTATGGTTTAACTCTTTCAGCTTTTATATTTTTTAAAACCAAAATCGCTGAGCTTGTATAAAAAGTATGGGCTTTTAATTTTATTGTTGTTGTAATGTTGTAAATTCAAGCAAACAATTTAAAATAAAAAAGCTGACCAGTGACTTTTTTTCTGTTTACAGTTCTATTGGAAAAGCCTTATTCTAAATGACTGGAATATTCTGACCCAATAGAGTGTATTGCAATGAGTATAAAGCAATTGTGGATGAGAAATTACCAAAAAATAGAAAAATTACCAAAAATTACCAATTAACAAATTATCATGCCCCAACATTCATGTTCCTAGTAACATTTTGGGTCCCAAAAGAGATATTCTTTCCTCCTCAAGCATGTGAGCAGTTTGCCTCAGTTCAGAATTTGTTTTCCCAGAATAGAAATCCCATGTAGAAAGCAGCCCTAGACTTGCATAGATAAAGCTTTCTCCAGGTTCAACCAGTGTCCAGTGAGTAAACTTAGACATTTTCAGATACCCTGCCATCCTAGTCTAGGATATTAAGAATATATTTCTGAGGTCTCGTCTGTGATAGTGGTCCCTTTTCCTAGTGCTTGAAGACATAACATGTCTTATTTTCAATTTAATTTAATTTTGGATAATTTCTATCTCAAAGATTTAAAACAGAGGTTGAGATTCTGAGCGAAGAATGAGTATTACCATCTTCATTTACCAGCTCTGATTCATGGCTCACTATCTTCTTTCTCACACCTTATTAAATTAAAAGTAAGTGCTCTCACTGTCTGAAGGGCTCACGACTTCTACACTCTGTTCAAATTACTATTGATGGCACTAGTTTTCCAACTATGTTGTCCTAATGATAGTTTATTTCTGGGAATTACTTTACTTGTCTTGTTCTAATGGCTTCCCACCTTAGTACCCTGTAGCCACCTGCGCCTCTTCTTCATAAGATAGAGAACTGGGTACTGTAATCTTCAACCCCTTGGCAGAAATTTTTCCCCATTTTGCAATTTTTGAAACTTCACTCTAAGTGACTCTTCTGCCCTGTGTTCCCCCAAGATTTCCGTAAATTGAGCTAAGGTTAATTGCATACTGAGCAAGGCTCTTCAATATTTCACTCTTCTTGTACAATGCAAAACAGAAATGGCTAGTTATCTCAGGTCTTTTTCGTGTGAAAAGACATGTTAATAGTCAGTGGCAAAATTCCTGTTTGAGGAATGGCAAAAATGTTTTGTTTGTTCAAGAAAAGTGTCTCCACCATGTTTAGTTCTTTGATTATGGGCCACTTGGCGTTTCTCAATTTCTGCACTTCAGTTTGCTGAAATATTTCCTAGAGCAGAGAGTTCTCAAACTGCCTCTCTTGGTATGAGAGAAATAGATAACCCTACAGAACATTGGCACAAACTTTGTTGGGATTTTTTTTCCCCACCCCCACTATCCTAGGTGGGATAAGCTTTCACACAAAAAAATGCAGTGATCAATCAGGACACATCTCATTATCATGTTCCAAGGGCAGGAAGTCTCTACTGAGAGACTTCAGTGGTTTGTTTTCCAGATAAGCTGCCTGAGTAACAAGGTATTCAGATGTAGGCAGAGGAGACAAATCTTACGTGGACTTGATTCTTCTGCCAATTAGAAAACAAAAGAAAATGAAAGTACTTTTTCTCTGATAAGTGATGTCTACAAAAATCTATAGCAAACATAATTATTGGTGATTTCTTAGAATTAAGAACACTTTAAAGTCAAGAGCGTAAATCACCAGTATTATTCAACATCATACTGGATGGAGTTTATAGTGCACTGAAGGGCTTTATGAAAATCTTTCATAAATTCAGAATTTATTGTAATATCCACTAAGGATTTCAAGGACAAATATAAATTGAAAGTGGAGGCTTAATTCTCCCTATTGAAAATAAGGAAGGAGATTTCCCTTTTCTCCTTTTCATTAGATTATCTACTTTGGAAAATCTGTAATTTTAAGTACTTTCTCCTCCCCTTGAAATGACAGTAAATCATTTTGAAGACTAGGTTGGCATTTTCTTAGTTTTATGACCCAGGATTATCTTTCTCAAGGACCTGAGAGCCACTTCTTTGAAATGTAAAAATCAAGGGTGATATTGCCCCAGTATCCCAGTATCTGTGGGAGGGAAGGACCTAACTTCCCCTGGGCACCTTGCTCTCAGTTGCAAAACTACTTTCTGCCATAAAGATATGAGAAGTTTGCTCTTCCTCGGGATAAAGCCTATTAGCAAACACAGATAGTCACCTCAATTACCAGGGAAAGTTAAGACGAACAATGTGTGGCAAATGGTGCCCTCAAGTACTCTTACATAGTGATTGTTTATCTTGAGAAATGTGTGTAAAGGGTTGTATCTGCTTGGCTATTGTTATGAACCAAATATTTGTGTCCCCTCAAAATTCATATGTTGAAACCATACCCCCACAATGTGGTGGCATAAGGAGCTGGGGGTCTTTGGCTGACAATTAGAATTTCATGAGGTCATAATGGTGGAGCCTTCATGCATGGGGTTAGTGTCCTTATAAAAGTCATGAGAGAGCTTGCTTCCCCTCTCTGCTCCCTGCCGTGTGAGGATACAATGAGAAGTCAGCAGTCTACAGGGTTCTCTCTAGATCTTGACCACGCTATCACTCTGGTCTCAGACTTCCAGCCTCCAGAACGGTGAGAAATAAATTTCTGTTGCTTAAAAGCCACCTAATCTGTGGTCTATTGATTACAGTAGCCCAAACGGACTAAGACAGCTTTATAAGTGGATGAGATTCCATCCTATCTTTGCAATCTCCTAGCAGACTTCATGTGATGCACATCACATCTGGTTTACTACTTATTCAATAATCAAACTGTTTTTTTTCTCCACTACCTTTGTGGAGAAGCTTTCCAGCTTCTTTGGGGAGAAGATCTTTTTAAATTCTATTTTCCCAACAGGATGCAATGTCAGCAAAAATGTTACCAGAAAAATTAAGTTGGTAAATATTCCATGACACGGCTTCTTGAAAGTCAATTCCCCAAGAAATCATGATTGGGTTGGTGGTGACTGAATTTTGCCTGTGCAGGAAGCAGTTCTGCCAAGTTTTGCAAAGCTCCATACCTCAAGTCTTATAAAGCCCAACTATTTCACCTAAAACTCTAGCATCTTTGCCTAGTATGGGCCAAAACCAAACAAGCAAGCAAACAAACAAACAAAATGCCCCAAAACCTTTAGAACTCTATGGAGATTAAGGGAACAGTTTCCTACTATATTACGAGTACATTTGCTATTTTTTTCTACACAGTGCTTAATAAGAAAGCTAGGCATCACCTATGCAAAACTGCACTGTAATCATGCAATGATGACCAAAATGTGGATATGAACGATCATTCAAAACCTACAAAGAGGAGGTATGGAGGTCTGCCAAGGACCTAATATATACAGAAATGTAAAGAAATGAAGTGACACGGTTCATTAAAAATTGAAGTGTGTGTACATCCAGATTTGATCCAGGTGCAAGCAAATGAAAATAATAACACTAAAAAATCAGTGGCTTAAATAAGTGATAACATCTTTTCTGTCTCACAGAACATAGGGAAGGTTACTATTCTTAAACCAGGAAGGCTCAACACTACTACTGTTTTCAGAATTCTGCACACTAAAGGAAGAAAAAAAAATTTGCTAAATCTTAGGAAATCCAAAAAGATCTTTTTATATTAATTCTTCAGGGCAAGGGTTGCTTCTACTTCCATATTTACATAACGAAAGAAGGTTTTCTTTTCCTCTCAGAATAGAAAATATCCTCAAAATGACTTAGCATGTCCATCTCTAGGCAGAAAACAGGTTGGCACAATTGTTTCTAAATTCCAAAGCACCAGAGGCTTTCTGTTACACTCAAAATTTTAATAAATGGCCTGCATTTATTGCAGTGTGTAACTCTTATCTTGTAAAATGGTCCTTCAGTTCATATTTCTTCTGTTCCCTTGACCCTACAAGGATTGAACTCATTAGTTCATCCATAATCTAAGACTGTGTCTGTCTCAATTTCAGTGATGACCTTGACATCATATCCCAGGGGATGATTTTGATAGGAAAATATACAGCTGGATGTTGAAGTGTCCTAAGCAATTGCAGAAGACATCAGCTGTTTTCATCAGTCCAGAATATTGTCTCCTTTTTGTTTATTGGCAAAGTAGGATCTATCATTTCTTTAGGGAAATGAATTATCCCTGGAACCGAGCAGAACCCTGCAGCTGCCCCCTCCCCCCCCAACTACAAAGGCCCCTCCGTGTGCCCTGACCCTTGTTTGTAGAAAAGCTGAAGTCTCCCAGATCTCTCTGAGGCACAAAAGAGCAGGTTCAAGTAGTTAATGATTAGGACAATAAGAATCATAGACTCAGTGTGCATTTTACAGATATTATAACAGCACCAGAGGGTAAAAGCTAACTGCTTGATGACCAGACTACAGCCATGATATAAACTGCTCCATCTTAAGCAGTACTGAATATATGGCTAGCACAATTCCAATAACGGGCCTTAAGAGAATGAGATTAACACTATTGCTCATAATAATCTATATTTTTGTGGATATCAAAATAATTATAGCTTGCTCTGCCTATAAATGTAAGCAAGCAACTAAAATTGTCAGCAAAGAGAGCTATAGACCCATATTGACATCTTCCAGTCTAAGAATATGGCGCCCTGTGTCAGCATGAAAAAGTTACAGACAACAGACCTTCACTCATAATCCCATAGAAATGGAATGATGTTCTGACAAGTGGGGATTTGTAAGCAGCTTTTGGCAGGAAAGAGCTCTCTGAAGGAGGCCTCTTTTGTCTTGTCACTTTAGCAAAGCTATATTGTAACTAACCTTAAACCAGGCATTTCCATGCTCTACTCATTTCCGACTCAAACACACTTTTCAGGTCTTTGGCTCAAACACAACGTTCAAGTCTTTTGATCACATGATACCTTGCCTAACCTGTTGGTTCTATCCATAGATCAAAGAAGTAAAAATGAAGAATAAGTAATTAACAGATGACCAGATCTCTTCCCTAGCTTCCCTTTCAGTAATCTCTCATACAAACTGTGTGAGGTAGCTTCTAAAGAAACATCACAAGGAGTTGACAACCCTGCATGCAGTAGGAGACGGAAATGAGTCTGATCCCCTAACTCAATGATTAACTGAGATTACTTCCCCTCTTCCCTTTAAAAACTTTCATGGCCAAGCAGAATCTTCAGAGTTGTATTTGAGACATGGGTCTGCCTTCTCTCCCAAAATGCTGGCTTTCTGATTAAAAGCAATGTTTTTTATTTCTACCAACACTTGCCTCTCGAGTATTGATTTTCAAGCAGCGAGCAGCTGGACCTGAGTTTGGTAAGATCCTCACACTTTTGGCTTAGGTACGATTATTAATTACCAAGCTAATAGCACATCCACCCTCCACTCCTGGGATAGTAGTGGTGGGCACATGCGACCCAAAGAGGCTAAACAGAATTTCTCTCGCATATTTATTTCTTGTTAGAATTAGACACTTACAGACGTCAGTAAGAGGCCAGCTAGGTTGTAGGCAGTATACTACCTAAATGAGATTCTTCTTGCTGTTCTTCCTGTTTTTCCTAGAGTCTGGTATATATTTTTCTTAGATTTTGTAAGCTTACAAGCATGGTTGATTGAATCGTTAGCCCAGATTATTCATCTCTTCCATCATCTAATGCTCAAGCCACGGACTTACCTTGGGTCATATATTTCCCTTCATCTTGTATTCCCCCCCCCATACCTCTACCTTGGTTTGGGCTATATGAATTGCTTTCACCAAATAAGAATCCTTCTGAGTCTGGGACTTAAGAAGTCCCCCCCACCCTGCCACGATTCTGCTTACCATTTGGCACCTCTGCCATCACCAAGATAATACTACACAGACTTGAGAAAAGCTGCTGCTCCCAAGAGGATGAAGCAGAGCCACCATCAAAGACAAAGACAGCCAAGTGCAACCTAGATCAGCCACCTGTGAGCCATCCTGCAGTAAGTGAATAATAAGAAATCAATGCTGTTTTAATCCACTGAATGTTGGGGTGGTTTGTTTCGTGGCAATATCAGATTGATACACTTAGATCCCTTTGCACAAATTCTCTTTTATTCCCTCAAAATATCCAGGTCTCATTTCAGCTACTGGTACCAACAGAGCACTGATACTGATTTAATAATTAATAAAATTTTTATGTTAGTTTCCATCCAATAAAGACCTAGGAGTTGCTAGGAAATTGTGAGCAGGAGTGAAAATTCCTTGATTATGACATCCTGATTTCAGAAGTAGACTCTCATTCTAAGGGATTTTCCCTACCCCTTGGAAAACTTGGTCTTGTTCTTGAACTTTCAATATTTTCAACAAATGCTCCTGGAGTTCACCCTGTTACTTGTAATAATAATGATCTATATTAAACTGGAAATTAACTGATTATTACAGATACCAAGTTTTGGGAACAAAAATCCCACTCCTGTTGAAGCAAAGCTTATGATCACTGAATGTATGATAAAAGGAACAGCTGCACAGTTATTCAGTGAGTTTAAACTTCATCAAAGCTCATGTTCAGGAATATCTAAACTCTGAAGTGGATAGTATGCACTGAAGTGAGTTGTCTAAAAATGATTCTGCAGAGAACAGGCCCAATTTGTTTAGAACCATATGTTTACCCATCCTTCCATAACTTTTTTTTTTTTTTTACTATCACTTGCTCTGTTAAGATATCCTTCATTCTAAGGATAGACAAATCCTTAGAACATAGTGAAACTTCAGTGTTACCCGCCCAGAGAAATGATTGGAGGCAATGAAGGGGATGTTCATTCACTGCAAATTATCACTGTCAGTTGCACACACTGAGACTGTATCTAGTAAAGAGAATGTGATGATCCTAGCACTTTTCCTCAACCTGCTTATACAGGCTCCTGCTAAGGGAAATTTGCCAATCAGAACAATCAAGCTAAAAGCCATAGTGAATACTATTATATTGGCAGAAGAAAAAGAATGTTAAGACTAGTTTGGGGATACACCAGAATGGTTAAGACCATAGACTCCAGAATCACATTACCTGGGTGTTAGTCTCCATCTGTCACATCTGTTTTGTGAATTTGGGACACTTATTTACTCTTTCTAATTTACTTATCTATAAATGGGATAAAAATAGTATCTACTACATAGGACTTTTCTGAAGATTAAGTAAGTGTATATTTATAGTGTGCTTAAATGACTCTTGGCACATTAACTAAAGTGTCTAACTTTTAGCCACTGTTGTCATTATTGCTGCTGCTACTGTTGTTATTATTATTCATTATTCTTAAATACCTAGAGATCGCAAGGACCAAATTTTTAAGTTGTTTAAAATTCTTTGCTAAATAAAGGTGGAAAGAAGGATAAACCTAAAACTTTTTGTTTACCATGTGCCAAGCACAGTGATAAATATTTTATATGAGCTAAATCTTCCTGGAGAAAAACAGAACCAAGTAAGGCAATGCCACCCAATTAAGTCTATAACCGTGCTCACTAATTTGGTAGCTGCTAGCCACTCTTGAGCATTTCAAATTGGTCTAGTGCATTAATTTTTTTTAACATCTTTATTAGAGTATAATTGCTTTACAATGGTGTGTCAGTTTCTGCTTTATAACAAAGTGAATCAGTTATACATATACATATGTCCCCATATCTCTTCCGTCTTGCATCTCCCTCCCTCCCACCCTCCGTATCCCACCCCTCTAGGTGGTCACAAAGCCCTGAGCTGATCTCCCTGTGCTATGTGGCTGCTTCCCACTAGCTATCTATTTTATGTTTGGTAGTGTATACATGTCCATACCACTCTCTCACTTTGTCCCAGCTTACCCTTCCCCCTCCCCTAATATTAACTAATTTAAATTTAAATTAAAATCTGAATGTTTCAATTATTTGAGAAAAGTATGTTTGAAAAACTTGAATTTTTTTTCATTGTAACTTTTATGAAATCTAATAGATCAACATTTCTGATAAAATTTAGTGTCCAGATTGAAATGGCTATAAGGGCAAAATGCACACTGGTATTTGGAGATAATACAAAAAAATGAAAAGTATATTATTAATAGTTTTATTATACTGATTACATTTTGAAATAATATTTGAATATATTGGGTTAAATAAAATATACTATTAATTTCAACCGTTTCTTTTAATTTTTTAAATGTGGTTATTTTGAAATGTAAATTACATTCTATTTCTGTTGGTCAGTGATGGTGTGTGACCTCAGCTAGACCCTGAGTACTTCTCAGAAAGCTGTCAGTTTTCCAACCTTGCTCACTCTCCAGTGAGCCATCGAAGCAAATTCAAATGTCTCACTCTTCTCAGATTTCACCTCCTATCACCTCCCACTCAATCTGTTCTAATTACCTCATATCCGTCTGCTCACATAAAGAAAGAGGTCTCATACCTGCATGGTTATCATCTTTTCGTCCCCTCCCTTCTCTCACAGCGAAAGAAGATTCCTCCTCTTGTTCATACCCAGGCCCAAACATTTTGGGGTTTTGTTTTTTTCATCTTCTCCCAATCAATCTTCTCAAACACTGATCCCTTCTCTCCCCAGTACTTTCAATATCTCAATATTTAGTGGTTTGTTACATTTATTATCAGAATTCAAGACACACAAACCCTCAATCTCAATTTCCCCTCCAGTTATCAATCTAGTTTTCCTTTTTATAGTTACAAAGCTTCAGACAACTGGACACACTCCCCTATCAATTCCTTTCTCTTTAGTTTCTGACAAGCTGAATTTGGATTTCTGATATCATAAAATAGCTACTTACCAATGTAAACAAGTATTCAGGTGGATAGTTCTCATTTCTTATTTTGACTTGCCAGAAGAACTTGGGGTAGTTGGCGTCCATATTTTTCTTGGCTTCTGGAATACCATACTCTTCCAATTAGCTATAAGTCTCTGTGATTTTTCATATAAGCATTACTGCTTCTCAGAGTTTTGCCCTGTTTCTTTTAACTCTACATTCTTTTTCTGAGTAGTATTATAGACTTCCACAGCTATAATTAGAATCTATATACTGTTGATTCTGTAATAAATTTCTTCAGCTCAGCTCATAATCCTATACATGAGAACTGTGCATCCAAATTATCCCTAGTTTCTTCCAGTAGTACATCAAAGGTATTGTGGCAGGCAGAATACGCTTCCCCCTGCCTCAATGTCCAGATCCTGGTCCTTAGAACCTGTAAATACATTACCTCAAGAGGCAAAGGGACTTCGCACATTTGAATAAGGTTATAGACCTTGAGGGGGTGATAGTGTTTTAGATTTTGCAGATGGCCCCAACTGAGACAAATGAGTCCTTCACAGCAGAAAACAGTTCCCAGCTGTGATCAGAAAGCCATCTGAGGGTGGAAATAGGATCAGAGAAATGCTACATTGCTGGCTTTGAAAATGGAGGAAAATAACCAAAGATCAAGGAATGCAGGCAGCTTCTAGCCTCTGGAAAGGCAAAGAAATATCTCCTCTAGAGCCTGTAGAAAAGACCACAGCCCTCCGGACACCTTGATTTTAGCCCAGTGAAATCCAGTGGACTTCTGACCTACAGAATTGTAAGATAATACATATTTTCATTGTTACAAGCCACTAAGACTGTGATAATTTGTTTCAACAGCAAAATAACACTAATACAGATTTCATATTCAAAAGGAAATTAACCAATTTCATCCTCTATGAGACAAACAAAAAACAATACAAAATATAGAAATTAACAATAAAACTTTTCTTCTCTTGATTTACTATCTTGGCAAATGGCCCTTTCATATCCCTGATGCTCAAGTCCGAAACCTGGGTTTAAATTTGCCTCCTAAAAAAATAAATAAATAAGTAAATAAATAAATAAATTTGCCTCCTCCTTCTTCCTCACCCCTCACATTCAAATATTCACCAAGGTCTGTACATGTATGTATGTGCACACACACACACACACACACACAATTTATGCTGAATCTTTCCAATTGCCACTGCCATTTCTATACTAGGCAGCTCTATTGCCTATAACATGGATTAAGGCCACAGCCCTTTAATGGGTCTGCCTATCTATTGTCTTACTACCTTCATCTTCTACAATCCCCTACTTACAAACAATGGCTTTCCAGGCCACTATTTTCCTCTCCATTTTCATCTCTAGCCACACAATTTCCTATACTGAACTCCAGAAATCCTGAACTTGTCTCAGTTTCTCAATGCATCGAACTCTTCATCTTATCCTTAGGATATTTCTAGCAATTTCACTTCCATTTCTCTTTTAGATTGTCTATTTTAGATTGATGTATAGGCCAGGCAACTCAGTGCCAGATAAGAGTCATTTTCAAACTATCTTAAAAATTACAAACTACTGGTCCTAGTATTGTCAGATATATTAAGTTTGTACTCTAATACACTATTTTACCTATAGATCTGAATTCTTTATCCACTTCTTAAAGAGCTTCCACTTTGTATCATTTACTTTTCTGAATGCAATATAGTATTATTTGTTAAAAATAGATCTGTATGTTTGAGACAGGACAAATAACCTAGAGGCAACCACTTCACATTATTAGATTATATTTAAAGATGTCTTTAAAATGATCCCTGATACAGTTTTTCATGAACTTCTTCATTGGTTTGCTAAAGTATGTTCAACTGGTATTCTTTTTTCTTTTTTCTTTTTTTTTTTTTGGTGGTACGTGGGCCTCTCACTGTTGTGGCCTCTCCCGTTGTGGAGCACAGGCTCCGGACGCGCAGGCTCAGCAGCCATGGCTCATGGGCCCAGCCGCTCCGCGGCATGTGGGATCTTCCTGGACCGGGGCACGAACCTGCGTCCCCTGCATCGGCAGGCAGATTCCCAACCACTGCGCCACTAGGGAAGCCCTGGTATTCTAATTATATTCATTTTCTCACTCTACCAAACCAACCAGGTATTACTTACAGTGATCATGCCACAAATATATTTAAACTGAATAACCTCGTGACCTAGTTCTTACCATTTGAACAAGAGACTCTTAAAATGGAGTGATTTGTAATTTGCACTCTTTCTGAATGAACAAGTATAATAACAAATGAACTATCTAAATATATGTTTGTGGTAGTTTGATTTCTAGCTGGGAATTTATCTGATGCTTTGACTAATAAAGTTTTCATTTTAAATTCTATTTGCTTAAAACCTTCATCAAAGACAAATAAACTCATGTGACATTATTTAATGAATAGACACATTCTATCAACTGAAAGCAAAGAGCTCAAAAATCCATCAGTGCAAAACATCCTATTTGTGGTAGAAAATTGTGAAATAAATTACAAAATGCATCTTCCAGCCAAAGTTGATATTAACAAATCTTCAGCCCTTGGAGGTATTCAAGAGACCTAATTAGAGAAGGAAGATTGTTTCAAGGCAAGACTTGATAGACACTTACTATCATTTCCAGTGAGAACAGAAGTGACTCTGTTGAAAGCAAAAGTAATTCTTTTGAAATTACCTTAGCAGTACACAGTCGGTATCATCCTAAATTTTATTTTGACAGTACCCTGGGTATCTCAGTTGATGAAACTTCTTTTCCCTCATTAGTCTTATGTAACTTGTCATTGAATGCTAGTCAACACATATCACAATCTCTACTTGTTATGAAATATGGTACAGTGATCATAGAACTCCCCAGCATACTGATCATTCTTCCCACCATCCAAACCTCCTGTCTTTCTTCTTCATGTAAGTGCCTCCTTCACTTTTTAATATTGTTCTCTCTGTCAGCATTGCTATAAGCCGAAGAAATCATCTTTAAGAAGTCAAGTAACTCTGACTCTCTACACCTTTCTTTCTTTCTTTTTTTTTTTTTTTTTGCAGTACTTGGGCTTCTCACTGTTGTGGCCTCTCCCGTTGTGGAGCACAGGCTCCGGACGCACAGGCTCAGCGGCCATGGCTCATGGGCCCAGCCGCTCTGCGGCATGTGGGATCTTCCCAGACCGGGGCACGAACCTGTGTTCCCTGCATCGGCAGGCGGACTCTCAACAACTGCGCCACCAGGGAAGCCTTCTCTACACCTTTTGGAGAATTTTTAGCCTTCTTGGTGAAAAAAAAAATTCCTTCATACCATTATTTCAAAAAATTCATAAAATAATATTTAATGTATGATATTTATGCAATTGTAATGGCTACATTTTACAAATATCCCAAAGTAAAAGAGAGAGTACATATTGAATAAAACTGAAATAACAGAAAGTAAAAAGTATTCTAATCTAGTTGCTCCTTCTCTAAACCTGAAGTTCTATTACTCTTCTCCTGGAGATTTTTAGTTTCTCTGCTCCCAAATCTTTATATAATTAGGATATTTATATCTTTCACTGAGATTTGTAATCTGTGTGTGTATGTGTATCAGAAACTATAATTTGTGACTCACTGAAATGTCTGGTATGTTAAATATGTATGTTGTATAACTGGTTAATATACAGGATCCTAGTTGTTGTTGTTGTTTTGCACATGAAAGTACACTTATTACAGCTTGTAAAACATGTACACTCTGGCTCAGCAATTTCAATCATAGAAGTGTCACAGAAAGAAAAACACCCAGTTTTATTGGTGCATACAAGGACATCTGTGGTAGAATTATTTTGTGTAGCATAAAATTTGGAAACAAAATGGATGCCCATAAATAGAAGAATGTTTGAATTAAGTAGATACATTTACATTCTAAAAAATTACAAAGCCACTAAAATGAATTAATTACAACTATTCCAATTAATCTACATAGATTTCCACAAGCTATAGTCAAATGAGAAAAAGAAAGATGCAAATATATAAAAATAATGACAAAGATCTACTTATATTAGAATTTACAACATTTGTGTGGTATTTTGTAGAATTATACTAGCATGGAGAAAAATATGGACACATACACTGAAGATTGTTAATGGGTTATTTTGAGGTTGCTAAACTGAGGGAGAGTGAAAGAAAAGGAGAGATAAGTCAAACAAAGAAAAAAAAAAGATGAAAAACACGATCGATCGCCCTGTTAATAAACACAAACAGCAACAAGATCATCTCCTGTGTCCCCAGTTAAGATAGTAAAGATCCACATAATTAAGCCCATTGAAGTAGTAGCTCAAAGAAGAAAAAGAAATACAATGTATACCTTGAACTCCAAGCCTGGGACATGGTCCTTTTGGATGTTCTTAGTTCCAAGAGCCTGGAGGGATAAGGGGCTGGGCTGTTCCCTGAGGGCAGAGTCTCTAGGCCACAGTTTCCTCTATCCCTTCCGTTCTTTCCTATTGGTGATAATGACTCTATTAACATTATTAACATTCACTAACATGCCCTGTCATTTAATTCTTTAAAAATCCTTATCAAAAAACATTATTAGTGTCCCCATTTTATACCTGAGAATGAGCTTAGTTATTAAATAACTGTTCAAGGTTTTTGTTATTTGTAAATGGTAGGGTGGTTGGAACCATGTTATTTATTGAAAAAACCTGGCTCCTAAAAACAAATAAAACACAGAAAGTTTTTTTCTCTTGTTGCCTGCATTTTTCCTTTTTCTCTGAAACTGTCAGATATGTTTTGGATCAAGAGTCAATATTTGATTTGGGGCTTGGGAACTATAGACCAAATGATCCTTTCAGCTTACCCTGGGTTCAGCATTCATAGCGTACCTACAAAGTTATGTGACTATTCTACCCTATCCACCCGGTCACTGGAGTGCCATATTGAGGTATAAGGCTAAGACCTCAGAAACAAACACACTTTCACACTTTGTTTTTCTCACCTATATTCCAACTGCAAGAATTTCACAGAGTATGGTGACTTCGGGGGCATTATTTGAGTATTTTAGGGTCTGCTGAGCGAAATAATCTTAATATAACCCCTTTAAAACACTGTTTTAATTCTTTTATTGATGTGAAATTAACAAAGCATAAAATTAATCATTTTAAAGTAAACAATTCAACAGCATTTAGCATATTCACAATATTGTATAACCAACCACTTTATCTAGCTCCAAAACACTTTCATCACCCCAAGAAGAAACCCTTTACCCATTAAGCAGTTACTCCCCATTCCTCCCTCCTTCCAGATTATAACCAACACTAGCGTTTAATCTTTTTTTCCCCTGAACTAACAAAATGAATGAACAAAGAAAATTAAAATTTCTGGGCCTGTTTTTTTACCTATATAATTGAGATTGTATACTCATGTTACAATTTACTGAAGAGTAAACAGGGCATCTGGCACAACGCCCGGGACATAGTAGACCCTGAGTGAAGATATTATTTCCCCCATCATACTCCTTCACACATATTTATTATTGTGAATTGAACAAAAGGACCTATTCTTTGCAATACACTGATTTGTCACTCTTTAGCTCTCTCTGCTTACAAAGTTTTTGTATAGTATGCAATTTATTCTTTAAAGCTCTTTGAAGGATAAGGAAGAAGAACAAAGAGGATGAGAAGGAGGGAAGAGGTAGAAAGAAAAGATTTTATTTGTCTAACTAATTTGTCTAACACAGGGAATTCAGGACCATGGAGTGACTGAGTGTGCAGAACAAGGACCAGGACAGAAAACTCATTTCACTGACTTTCAGTTCCACCCCTTTCCACTTGGCTACACTGCTCTAAATGAGTGCCACACAAAGGGATCTCTAAAATATGAAAGAATGCTAAGGAGGGTGATTCATGGGGTGGGGGTGGGGGGATTGAAATTTCCTGAAGGACAGTCTCTCAGTCCTTAGAAAGTCATTTTCTAAAGTTAGTGCTGCACAGCAGGGAGACTTTTAGGGCCTTCCATTTACTTAGAAATGAAAGCCAGAAAAGCAGAAAAGGTAGAAAAGAGCTGGGAAGTTTGAACACACTGTAAACAATGAGACAGTGAAAACCAGGTTTTCCTGAGAAAAGGAAATCATTGGAAGGATGCCAGGGAATTGAATAATACTACAGTGGAAACTGAAAAAAACCCTGTAACTCTAACTGAAAATTGATTAAAAATACAGGGGTGTGTGTGATCTCAGTCATGAAGGAAGGCATCATATTTATAAGACAAACTGGAAAAATGCTACTTTTATCTCCTCTCTTTCTTCCTCTCTTTTTTTCTTTAATTCACAATTCTAGTACTTAGATAACACATGTTAGTAAGAGCAAAGTGAAGCACAGAGGGAAAACCTCTTTGAATGATTTATATATTTTCTCAAAAAACCACAAAAATTAGCATAAACTACTGTTAAATTATCAATACAAATATGTAAAAATAACAAATATGGTAATGATACTTTAGTAATCAAAATTAATGTACAGAGATTTCCAGCCTTGAATCTTTTTGAAAATAAGATGGTGATACAAATGAATGTATTTTTTTTTTTAACACCTTTATTGGGGTATAATTGCTTTACAATGGTGTGTTAGTTTCTGCTTTATAACAAACTGAATCAGTTATACATATACATATGTTCCCATATCTCTTCCCTCTTGCGTCTCCCTCCCTCCCACCCTCCCTATCCCACCCCTCCAGAGGGTCACAAAGCACAGAGCTGATCTCCCTGTGCTATGTGGCTGCTTCCCACTAGCCATCTACCTTACATTTGGTAGTGTATATATGTCCATGCCTCTCTCTCGCTTTGTCACAGCTCACTCTTCTCCCTCCTCATATCCTCAAGTCCGTTCTCCAGTAAGTCTGTGTCTTTATTCCTGTCTTACCCCTAGGTTCTTCATGACATTTTTTTTTCTTAAATTCCATATATTTGTGTTAGCATACGGTATTTGCCTTTCTCTTTCTGACTTACTTCACTCTGTATGACAGACCCTAGGTCTATCCACCTCATTACAAATAGCTCAATTTTGTTTCTTTTTATGGCCGAGTAATATTCCATTGTATATATGTGCCACATCTTCTTTATCCATTCATCCGATGATGGGCAGTTAGGTTGTTTCCATCTCCGGGCTATTGTAAATAGAGCTGCAATGAACATTTTGGTACATGACACTTTTTGAATTATGATTTTCTCAGGGTATATGCCCAGTAGTGGGATTGCTGGGTCATATGGTAGTTCTATTTGTAGTTTTTTAAGGAACCTCCATACTGTTCTCCATAGTGGCTGTACCAATTCACATTCCCACCAGCAGTGCAAGAGTGTTCCCTTTTCTCCACACCCTCTCCAGCATTTATTGTTTCTAGATTTTTTGATGATGGCCATTCTGACTGGTGTGAGATGATATCTCATTGTAGTTTTGATTTGCATTTCTCTAATGATTAATGATGTTGAGCATTCCTTCATGTATTTGTTGGCAGTATGTATATCTTCTTTGGAGAAATGTCTACTTAGGTCTTCTGCCCATTTTTGGATTGGGTTGTTTGTTTTTTTGTTATTGAGCTGCATGAGCTGCTTGTAAATTTTGGAAATTAATCCTTTGTCAGTTGCTTCATTTGCAAATATTTTCTCCCGTTCTGAGGGTTGTCTTTTGGTCTTGTTTATGATTTCCTTTGCTGTGCAAAAGCTTTGAAGTTTCATTAGGTCCCATCTGTTTATTTTTGTTTGTATTTCCATTTCTCTAGGAGGTGGGTCAAAAAGGACCTTGCTGTGATTTATGTCATAGAGTGTTCTGCCTATGTTTTCCTCTAAGTGTTTGATAGTTTCTAGCCTTATATTTAGGTCTTTAATCCATTTTGAGCTTATTTTTGTGTATGGTGTTAGGGAGTGATCTAATCTCATACTTTTACATTTACCTGTCCAGTTTTTCCAGCACCACTTACTGAAGAGGCTGTCCCTTCTCCACTGTACATTCCTGCTTCCTTTATCAAAGATAAGGTGACCATATGTGCGTGGGTTTATCTCTGGGCTTTCTATCCTGTTCCATTGATCTATCTTTCAGTTTTTGTGCCAGTACCATACTGTCTTGATTACTGTAGCTTTGTAGTATAGTCTGAAGTCAGGGAGCCTGATTCCTCCAGCTCCGTTTTTCGTTCTCAAGATTGCTTTGGCTATTCGGGGTCTTTTGTGTTTCCATACAAATTGTGAAATTTTTTGTTCTAGTTCTGTGAAAAATGCCAGTGGTAGTTTGATATGGATTGCATTGAATCTGTAGATTGCTTTGGGTAGTAGAGTCATTTTCACAATGTTGATTCTTCCAATCCAAGAACATGGTATATCTCTCCATATATTTGTATCATCTTTAATTTCTTTCATCAGTGTCTTATAATTTTCTGCATACAGATCTTTTGTCTCCTTAGGTAGGTTTATTCCTAGATATTTTATTCTTTTTGTTGCAATGGTAAATGGGAGTGTTTTCTTGATTTCACTTTCAGATTTTTCATCATTAGTGTATAGGAATGCCAGAGATTTCTGTGCATTAATTTTGTATCCTGCAACTTTACCAAATTCATTGATTAGTTCTAGTAGTTTTCTGGTAGCATCTTTAGGATTCTCTCTATATAGTATCATGTCATCTACAAAGAGTGACAGCTTTACTTCTTCTTTTCTGATTTGGATTCCTTTTATTTCCTTTTCTTCTCTGATTACTGTGGCTAAAACTTCCATAACTATGTTGAATAAGAGTGGTGAGAGTGGGCAACCTTGTCTTGTTCCTGATCTTAGTGGAAATGCTTTCAGTTTTTCACCATTGAGGATGATGCTGGCTGTGGGCTTGTCATATATGGCCTTTATTATGTTGAGGAAAGTTCCCTCTATGCCTACTTTCTGCAGGGTTTTTATCATAAATGGGTGTTGAATTTTGTCGAAAGCTTTCTCTGCATCTATTGAGATGATCATATGGTTTTTCTCCTTCAATTTGTTAATATGGTTTATCACATTGATTGACTTGCGTATATTGAAGAATCCTTGCATTCCTGGAATAAACCCCACTTGATCATGGTGTATGATCCTTTTAATGTGCTGTTGGATTCTGTTTGCTAGTATTTTGTTGAGGATTTTTGCATCTATGTTCATCAGTGATATTGGCCTGTAGTTTTCTTTCTTTGTGACATCCTTGTCTGGGCTTGGTATCAAGGTGATGGTGGTCTCGTAGAATGAGTTTGGGAGTGTTCCTCCCGCTGCTATATTTTGGAAGAGTTTGAGAAGGATAGGTGTTAGCTCTTCTCTAAATGTTTGATAGAATTCGCCTGTGAAGCCATCTGGTCCTGGCCTTTTGTTTGTTGGAAGAGTTTCAATCAGTTTCAATTTCAGTGCTTGTGATTGGCCTGTTCATATTTTCTATTTCTTCCTGATTCAGTCTTGGCAGGTTGTACATTTCTAAGAATTTGTCCATTTCTTCCAGGTTGTCCATTTTATTGGCATAGAGTTGCTTGTAGTAATCTCTCATGATCTTTTGTATTTCTGCAGTGTCATCTGTTACTTCTCCTTTTTCATTTCTAATTCTACTGATGTGAGTCTTCTCTCTTTTTTTCTTGATGAGTCTGGCTAATGGTTTATCAATTTTGTTTATCTTCTCAAAGAACCAGCTTTTAGTTTTATTGATCTTTGCTATCGTTTCCTTCATTGCTTTTTCATTTATTTCTCATCTGATTTTAATGATTGCTTTCCTTCTGCTAACTTTGGGGTTTTTTTGTTCTTCTCTCTAATGGCTTTAGGTGCAAGGTTAGTTTGTTTATTCAAGATGTTTCCTGTTTCTTAAGGTAGGATTGTATTGCTATAAACTTCCATCTTAGAACTGCTTTGCTGCATCCCACAGATTTTGGGTTGTCGTGTCTCCATTGTCATTTGTTTCTAGGTATTTTTTTTAATTTCCTCTTTGATTTCTTCAGTGATCACTTCGTTATTAAGTAGTGTATTGTTTAGCCTCCATGTGTTTGTATTTTTTACAGATCTTTTCCTGTAATTGATATCTAGAATCATAGCATTGTGGTCAGAAAATATATTTGATACAATTTCAATTTTCTTAAATTTACCAAGACTTGATTTGTGACACAAGATATGATCTATCCTTGAGAATGTTTCATGAGTACTTGAGAAAAATGTGTATTCTGTTGTTTTTGGATGGAATGTCCTATAAATATCAATTAAGTCCATCTTGTTTAATGTATCATTTAAAGCTTGTGTTTCCTTATTTATTTTCATTTTGGATGATCTGTGCATTGGTGAAAGTGGGATGTTAAAGTCCCCTACTATGAATCTGTTACTGTCGATTTCCCCTTTTATGGCTGTTAGTATTTGCCTTATGTATTGAGGTGCTCCTATGTTGGGTGCATAAGTATTTACAATTGTTATATGTTCTTCTAGGAGTGATCCTTGATCATTATGTAGTGTCCTTCTTTGTCTCTTCTAATAGTCTTTATTTTAAAGTCTACTTTGTCTGATATGAGAATTGCTACTCCAGCTTTCTTTTGGTTTCCATTTGCATGAAATACCTTTTTCCATCCCCTTACGTTCAGTCTGTATGTGTCTCTAGGTCTGAAGTGGGTCTCTTGTAGACAGCAAATATATGGGTCTTGTGTTTGTGTCCATTCAGCTAATCTTTGTCTTTTGGTGGGAGCATTTAGTCCATTTACATTTAAGGTAATTATCAATATGTATGTTCCTATTCCCATTTTCTTAATTGTTTTGGGTTTGTTATTGTAGGTCTTTTCCTTCTCTTGTGTTTCTTGTCTAGAGAAGTTCCTTTAGCAGTTGTTGTAAAGATGGTTTGGTGGTGCTGAACTCTCTCAGCTTTTGCTTGTCTGTAAAGGTTTTAATTTCTCCATCAAATCTGAATGAGATCCTTGCTGGGTAGAGTAATCTTGGTTGCAGGTTTTTCTCCTTCATCACTTTAAATATGTCCTGCCAGTCCCTTCTGGCTTGCAGAGTTTCTGCTGAAAGATCAGCTGTTAACCTTATGGGGATTCCCTTGTGGGTTATTTGTTGTTTTTCCCTTGCTGCTTTTAATATGTTTTCTTTGTATTTAAATTTTGACAGTTTGATTAATATGTGTCTTGGCGTATTTCTCCTCGGATTTATCCTGTATGGGACTCTCTGTGCTTCCTGGACTTGATTAACTATTTCCTTTCCCATATTGGGGAAGTTTTCAACTATAATCTCTTCAAATATTTTCTCAGTCCCTTTCTTTTTCTCTTCTTCTTCTGGAACCCCTATAATTCGAATGTTGGTGTGTTTAATGTTGTCCCAGAGGTCTCTGAGACTGTTCTCAGTTCTTTTCATTCTTTTTTCTTTATTCTGCTCTGCAATAGTTATTTCCAGTGTTTTATCTTCCAGGTCACTTATCCGTTCTTCTGCCTCAGTTATTCTGCTATTGATCCCATCTAGAGTATTTTTCATTTCATTTATTGTATTGTTCATCATTGTTTGTTTCATCTTTAGTTCTTCTAGGTCCTTGTTAAATGTTTCTTGCATTTTGTCTATTCTGTTTCCAAGATTTTGGATCATCTTTACTATCATTATTCTGAATTCTCTTTCAGGTAGACTGCCTATTTCCTCTTCATTTGTTAGGGCTGGTGGGTTTTTCTCTTGCTCCTTCATGTGCTGTGTGTTTTTTCTGTCTTCTCATTTTGCTTATCTTACTGTGTTTGGGGTCTCCTTTTGCAGGCTGCAGGTTCGTAGTTCCCGTTGTTTTTGGTGTCTGTCCCCAGTGGCTAAGGTTGGTTCAGTGGGTTGTGTAGGCTTCCTGGTGGAGGGGACTAGTGCCTGTGTTCTGGTGGATGAGGCTGGATCTTGTCTTTCTGGTGGGCAGGTCCACGTTTGGTGGTGTGTTTTGGGTTGTCTGTGGAGTTATTATGATTTTAGGCAGCCTCTCTGCTAATGGGTGGGGTTGTGTTCCTGTCTTGCTAGTTGTTTGGCATAGGATGTCCAGCACTGTAGCTTGCTGGTCATTGAGTGAAGCTGAGTGCTGGTGTTGAGATGGAGATCTCTGGGAGATTTTCGCCATTTGATATTATGTGGAGCTGGGAGGTCTCTTGTGGACCAGTGTCCTGAAGTTGGCTCTCCCACCTCAGAGGCACAGCACAGACTCCTGGCTGCAGTAACAAGAGCCTTTCATCCACAAGGCTCAGAATAAAAGGGAGAAAAAGTAGAAAGAAAGAATTAGTAGAAGTAGAAAGAAAGAAAGAAGGGAGGGAGGGAGGAAGGAAGGAAGGAAGGAGGGAAGGAAGGAAAAAAGAAAGAAGATAAAGTAAAATAAAGTAAGATAAAATATAATAAAGTTATTAAAATAAGAAATAATTATTAAGAAAAAAAAAATTTTTTTTTTAAAAATGGACGGATAGAACCCTAGGACAAATGGTGGAAGCAAAGCTATACAGACAAAATCTCACACAGAAGCATACACATACAGACTCACAAAAAGAGGAAAAGGGGAAAAAAATCATAAATCTTGCTCTCAAAGTTCACCTCCTTAATTTGGGATGATTTGTTTTCTATTCATGTATTCCACAGATGCAGGGTACATCAAGTAGATTGTGGAGCTTTAATCCGCTGCTTCTGAGGCTGCTGGGAGAGATTTCCCTTTCTCTTCTTTGTTCTCACAGCTCCCAGGGGCTCAGCTTTGGATTTGGCCCCGCCTCTGCGTGTAGGTCGCCGGAGGGCGATTGTTCTTCGCTCAGACAGGATGGGGTTAAAGGAGCCGCTGATTCGTGGGCTCTGGCTCACTCGGGGTGGGGGGAGGGAGGGGCACGGAGGGCGGGGCGAGCCTGTGGCGGCAGAGACCGGCGTGACGTTGCACCAGTCTGAGGCGCGCCGTGCGTTCTCCCGGGTAAGTTGTCCCTGGATCCCGGGACCCTGGCAGCAGCGGGCTGCGCAGGCTCCCCGGAAGGGGGGTGTGGATAGTAACCTGTGCTCGCACACAGGCTTCTTGGTGGCGGCAGCAGCAGCCTTAGCGTCCCATGCCGGTCTCTGGGGTCCGCGCTTTTAGCCGCGGCTTGCGCCCGTCTCTGGAGCTCTTTTAAGCAGCGCTGTTAATCCCCTCTCCTCGCGCACCAGGAAACAAAGAGGGAAGAAAAAGTCTCTTGCCTCTTCGGCAGGTCCAGACTTTTCCCCGGACTCCCTCCTGGCCAGCCGTGGCGCACTAACCCCTTCAGGCTGTGTTCACGCCGCCAACCCCAGTCCTCTCCCGCCGCTCCGACCGAAGCCCGAGCCTCAGCTCGCAGCCCCCGCCCGCCCCGGTAAGTGAGCAGACAAGCCTCTCGGACTGGTGAGTGCCGGTCGGCCCTGATCCTCTGTGCGGGAGTCTGTCGCCGGTTTGCCCTCCGCACCCCTGTTGCTGTGCTCTCCTCCGTGTCTCTGAAGCTTTCCCCCTCCGCCCCCCGCAGTCTCCGCCCGCGAAGGGGCTTCCTAGTGTGTGGAAACATTTCCTCCTTCACGGCTCCCTCCCACTGGTGCCGGTCCCGTCCCTATCCTTTTGTGTCTGTTTATTCTTTTTTCTTTTGCCCTACCCAGGTACGTGGGGTGGTTTCTTGCCTTTTGCGAGGTCTGAGTTCTGCCAGCGTTCAGTAGGTGTTCTGTAGGAGTTGTTCCACATGTAGATGTATTTCTGGTGTATCTGTGGCGAGGAAGGTGATCTCCGCGTCTTACTCTTCCGCCATCTTCCCGGAAGCTCCCTCACTAACCCTTCTTTGTGTTCATTTTGGTTCAGTGTTCAGGGTCCAGCTTTATGCTGGGGGACCAGCTTTATGTTGGTCTGTTTTCAAGTTCTGATCAGCATAAGGGATGTCTCTGTCTTCATGCCAAAGCTTTTACAATTTTGTGTAACTATTGTGTTTTACCTTTCTTCTCTTTAAGGTGTTAGCCCTTGTTTCCTGCCTCTGCTTCCTAAACAGACACCTATTATTTAATTTAACGTGTTCAGAGAGCTGCCTGAGAGGAAGCTACTCAGCTACAAGGCATATGTACTCTTTTAGTTTTATATCTGAAAGCTTTAGGTGAGATTTGTTAAATGTTTCTTCTTAAATCACTATTTCACTTTGCTTAGCAAAAAAGTCTGTATATTTATTGGTCATCTTCCAAGAAATTCTTCCTTCTTGCCCTTGACTCCCTTGCCCTTATTTTCAGATGTTTTCCAAACCTCTAGTTTTTTTTCATAGTTTCTCTTTTCTCTCATGAAAATTCCATCTGCTCTGAAAGTCTTTCCTGATATTTATCTCCAAATCTAGATTAGGGGTTCTCATCTATGCTCTTATAATATCTACCTTGATTTTTTAGACAATTACCACAAAGTACTTTACCTTCTCTATTTTGCAGTAAAACTGCTGAAAGCAGACAAGGTCTCTATCTATTTCAGTCCTATACTTGCAACATCTAAGAGCTCAGAGGAGAGTAGGCGATGAAATATTTCTAAATGACTTAATTAATGGATATCAGTTTTATTCAGAAGATATCCAAAGGCACATTTACCATTAGGATCCCTCTCCAGTGTTCTATTCTCATGTTTTAAAATATTTTTTGTCCATTTTATAAAACTATGTTTAAGATAATCCCACCATTTTTTACCCAAATCAACTCTGTATTGGTTCTTGATAACATATTCTCTAAGCCACCCAAGTTTCATCATTTGGAATTGAATGTTAGACCTTTTTCTCTTTCCCCGTGCCATCATGTCTGAGTAAATGATTCATTTTGTGGAATTCAGTCTCCTTTCTCTATTCATGTGGTAATACCATAGATAAGATCTTATGTCTTTATTTCATGTACTATTTCAATAGTGTGCAATCTGGCCATTGCACTGTCAATATCTCTTTCACATGTGCAAATCCTTTTCAGGTAACACTGTCACTTTCTAAGCCACAGCCACACTCATGCCATACATAAGTCTCAAAATCTTCCATATCCTCTCTACAAACTCTTTTCAAGGCATCTAGGTTGTATATGATACACTTCAACCTGGTCTCTGGGTATTTCTCCTCACAATCCCAAAGCAGAAAGAGTTCTGCATAATGGAAATTTACTAATTTTGGTAAAAAGAATATACTGTTTGGACTTTTGTTCTCCAACTATATATCTTTGTAAACTTTGGTAAGTCCCTAACTTGTCTGTGGCTTGGTTTCTTTCTATAAAAGTAAGATAATATCATTTCTATTCTAGATTTTTTTGTGTGTCTAGAGAACATTTGATAACGCATGTAAAGCACTTGCAAGAGTGCTTAATGCATACTGACTGCTTACTTGGTAGCAGCTGTTATTATGTCCACCCATGATGTGAGCAAGCAGAACTATCCCTTAGTCCACATATTATATTATACTTCAGATATTCTGTATAAGGACACAGACCATTACTAAGTCTGTACTGATTTATACAACCATCTAAAAGTAAACATGAATGTTTTCTAAATTCTCCATTGTTCCAGTTTAGAGTTAAAGCCTCTCCCAAAAGTTGTCTATATTCTCTAGCTCTGTTTCCTACTTACTTCTTCCCATTCCGTCTTGAACCTGCTCCAATCTGTCTTTGCCTCTAGCACTCATCAAACTACTCTTCTCTAGGTCACCAATGATAAAAATCATTTCATGTAAAGTATTTAAAACATGGTCCAATATGACTCTGTATCCAAGTGCTCTTAGCTTTATAGGGAAAGCAACAGAGTTTCAAAAAATTAAAAATAACGATGGACACAGTAAGGTCTCCTGGTCTTGAAGTACTTGGGTGAAATAAGTCATCCAGATTCATAGTAGTGCACACTTTGTGTTATCCAAGAATTGCCATATTTTTCATGAAGACTGTCAAAAACCTGAGTTACTTAATAGCTATTCAAAATTTTATACCCTCTTACTTTCATAGCAGACTTTAACAATGATAAAACGGGAACCTTTTTCATCTATCATATGATAGCATAAAGTTTTCTTTTTCACATTGTGCTCTATATCAGCCTTGAAGTAAATAGTGTTTACTCAGATTGAAGGAAAATTGAGCAGTTTTGTATGGAATTTGTTGATTGTTTATAGCTATGAAGAATGATACAAGCTCCACATTTCAACGTCTCCAAATGACAAAATCATTTGCAGTATTTGTACAAATAAGTAAATCTAGTCTTCTGTAACAATAATAGTCCAAAGCTTTCTGTTTGAGAGAAAAAGTGCTTTCTGGCAAAATCAAATTTCCAATTTTTTTTAATACAAGGAGATATTTCATTAAGTTCATTTAATGCAATATAAGTAGTAAATAATTGAACTTCTCCCAACCCTTTTCTCTGAAACATTCTGCGTCTTAATTTATAAAGGTGACTGAATGATGACATAGAGTGGTCAATGCATTGAAAGAAATTTTCAATGTTACTCTTAGTTGCCCTAGAAACAAGAGGCACAGCTCCAAGCACAGGGTCGCAGGAGGAACACCAGGTTTTGGTCAGGAAGCAGAAACAGGATAAAGCACTAGGTTTAGGCTAGAGCCTTTATCAGGGTTTATGCAGGAAAGGTAAGACAGGGCTGGGTAACTGACTAAGGATGGGCTTGTTTGAATAATTTCAGTAGGCTATATAAGGGTGGTCCCTAGTTGTTTAGTGCCTGGCCTTGGGATGCTTAAGACAGAGGAATGTTGCCTCCTAGGGTGCAGGAACCGGAGGAGGTATGTCTCTCTATTGGTTAGTTTGCATATCAAAGACACGTTTCCTGAGTCAATGCTATCTCTAAGAATTTACTAATCGGCTCACCCAGGGAGGGGCATTCTGTACCTAGACTGAAAGCTTGTTTTTTGGGTTTTTTTAGGATGTCAAGACATCATAATATACAGGAAATTAAAATTTAAAAAAAAACATGATGAATATACACACACAACTATTTACAGTTGTTGTATCACAGGCAATTATGTGTTTTTACACATATTTTGGCAGTGTATAAAACACGGCTTCATGGATTAAGGAATAGACTTATTGGATTTTGAGAAATTGAAGTAGGTAAAGAACTACTAAGGGTAGTTGGAAGAAATAGATTCCACGTCAGGGAATGGAATGGGACACTGTCCTGAGTTGGTTCATCCTTGGGGTGTTGAATGGGTAATCACAGAGATACAGTGCCCTGACTGTAACCATTCCATGTAGCTCCCAGTATCCTACAATAAGGCATCTCTGCTGTAATTCAGTGCACTAACCGAATAGTTCAGTAATTTGTTGGATTAAATTTCCAGGTAGAACATTAAACATAATTAATGAATCAGCCATTTCTGCCACAAAATAAAAGGAATAGAAGAAAGTTACTCTGGTTTAGAATATTACTTATAGAAGAAATGTTGAACCTTTTCATAGTCTACACTGACACTGACACTACCTTTCTGAATTATTTTTTTCATACAATTATTTTCCCTAAGTCAGGGTAATACTGAGTATATATTTCTGTGATCCTCTACTTAATATATGCCTTTATTACTAGATTATAGAGTTCCTAGGGCCTTAATCTCCTTTTTACTTTCCACAGTGCAGCTCAGTGCTTATCTATCTATCCACCTATCTGTCTATCTATCTACCTATCTATAATAGACTTTCTGACTTTCCATTGTTCAACTTTACCATGCCATCTCTGATTACCTTGGAACACAGTGACAAACATGAAATTGTTGTGAGAAAAATATTGACCATATATTTTCTTATTATTCTTTTGCCCCATCAGAAAAAAATTAAAAATCTTGATTAATTGTTTTTAGTGTTGCTTTCAGCCCTGCACTGTTTTCGGTGTTGGCTTTAAATTTCTTCATATCAAATTGAAAGTGCCGATTTGAGCCATGTCTTTTCAGCATCTAGACATGGTATGCTCTAGGAAAAGAAGACCTGGGGAAAAATCTAGGCAATTTCATGTCATATATATCATATGTCAGTAGATGCCACCATTGCACTGTGACAACCCTCTATGTTGTGGTAACGAAGGACAGCCTTCACTCTCTGCTCCATTCTCCTATCAAAGAATGCCGAAGTATGAAATAAGTAAATATAGTTTGGGAGATATATACCACACATGCTTTTTCTCTGCCCTTGTAATAGGGATGAAAAGTTAAATTTTCATTGAAAAACATTTCCTCTTCGTGTTGAATGTATTGTTGCTACTCTTATAGCTGAAAGTTACTAGACGGACAATGTTGCTTGCAATTATTCTAAACCTCTTAGGAACAAAATTGTGTCCATTACTGAATAAAAACTAAAAGAAAAGTTAAAAAATAGAAAGCCCACATCAGATTTATGTCTCATGCTTGTTATGTACATACTGTCTGGCTCTTAAAGTATTTAAAAATTCATCTATGGTTTAAGTTTTACCATAGAAATTTATGAATATTGTGTAAAGCAACTCAACAATGCTGTATGAAGTACTTATAAGAAAAATCCCATTAGGTCATGAAACCTGGAACTAAAACTTTAAATACAAAGAAAGGATACACAATCATTACAAATAATTTTCTCTTTTGTGTTAATGAATACATCCAATTTATGTGCCATTGTATTGAAAGATAACATTCCTTGTTCCTTCATTTCCTTTTCTTATAATTCTTGATAAGATTAATTTGTGATTTATAGTTCTCTTCTTTCTGAACAATTCGACTGACTCACTTCTAATTGGTGGTTTATGCTAGCATTAGTGAAATTCATCTCTGTTTCTACTGTTTCCAACTGATACTGAAATAGAAATTTTTCAGAATTTAATTTATCTATATCTCCTTGAGCACCACATTCCAAGTTACTTTTCCTACTGCTGAAGCTTAACTGCAGCATACTTGTGAGAGATTTATTTCAATAGAGTGAACAAAAACGTATTCTATACTCTTTCCTGCTTCACTTTTTATAGAACCTAACTCAAGATTGCTCAAATTAGTATGCTAATATACTGTTTTATAATCTCTGTCTATTTAGAAACCTGAGCATAATTCCTTCTGAGCATAATTTTAGGAGTGGCAATAACAATCGAGAATACTATCAAATATAACAATGTTGTCTTTATCAGCCTTTGGTACATATCACAGGTCAATAAAATTTTGATGATCTCGAGACAATACAAGTAATATGCTTGGTCTGTTAAGAATTACAGTGATAGAGTTTTCCATGAGTTGTAGATATCCTAGTGGATTTTTCACCTCTTTTCTGATCAGGCTTTTATTCTCTTATTATATAAAAAGGTTGTATATCATTATTATAATACTAAGCCATCTAATTCTTACATCACTAACTAGCTTACTTCCTACTTTGTTGATTTTTTCAGTCCCAGTCATCTGAAATTTATTTATTGTCATTGTTCTGAGATTTTCCACATATGCACACAAAGGAAAGGAATATTTTTTTCCCTCATGAAAACTAAGTATTTTGGATAACATTTTTAAAACCTCATGAAAATACAATCAAGTTTTCCCTGTTTTTCCAAGTACTTATGGACATGCTTTAAAGCTACCATACTATTTAACAACTATATGAACAATTACTGAAAAGGAAATATTACTTATATTACTTTCACATGGAATTTATTGACAGTTCCTGAATCTTGCAAAGTTTTTGAGAGAATTTCATTTCAAGGAAATAACAAGTTTGGCCTACATAAAAATTCAGTCCCCAAACTTGTTCCGTCAGGAAGCTGCCTATGAAAGTTCTGCAGTTTTGGCTGTGAATGACAATAGCAAGAGGGGGAAAAGTCCCCAAATTAATGCTATTGGCCATAGAAAACAATGAGAAAAGGATTTGCTCTAACAGAGCTGGATATGAGGATGTCTTACAGGCTAAGTGAGGAACTTATTCCATTCCCAGGGCAAGGAGACTTTGTAAGCCTTTCCCTGCAGTAGATAGGGGCAACTGACTGATATGGGTTTCATTCTGTATGTTCTATATAGGAGATTTAAAAGAAAACTTCTTTTAATTCCACATTATGTAGTAGGTGAGTGGTATAAAGTGGAGATGGGAAAATAACTTTTCTTCTAGTTAATAAGATATCAGACCACATAAAACTATATCTAGACATGATGGACATGACTTTGCATGAACCCAGAGTTCCTTAACTGTCAGCCATATTCCATAACTGATAGAACAGATAATTTTCTCCCTTGTAAAGAATTTGCATATTGTTTTTGTAGGAAAAAGGATACACTCAAAAGGGCAATGACAGGAGTCACCATAGCAGTGATTGCTACCTGCTACCCATGCCCCAGTGTCCATTATGTACATTTGCGACCCCCACCCCCATACCACTCTCTCTCTCTCTCTCTCTCTCTCTCTCTCTCTCTCTCTCTCTCTCTCTCGCTCTCGCTCTCGCTCTCGCTCTCGCTCTCGCTCTCGCTCTCGCGCTCTCTCGCTCTCTCGCTCTCGCTCTCTCTTCCCTCAGAATCTTGGCTCCTCAGGGTAGTCCTCTCAAAAATGTGCCTCAACAGCATATTGATTGTTTTGAATTAAAGTTACAAAATAAGTGACCAATACAAGAGGAACACTCTGATTCTCCTTTCTGTCTTCCTGAAAGTAGGAAATAAGTCTCTCATGTGAAAGGTGCACTCTGAGTATTTGGAAGTAGAAGGACACTCTTAGCACCAGAGAAAGGAGATTTGGGTCAAAAGCCTATATAAATAAACCTTGTTACTTCTTTAATTTATTACCCCAAGCCCAAACTCCGTTTAGATTCTTCACTAATTAAGCACCAAAGCCTAAGTTTCTTTCTCTGTCAATTCTTCACACATTTATGGTTTCTTTATCTAAAAAGTATAAAAGCTGCCTGCTTTGGCCACTTCTTAGGTCCCATATGAGACTTCCATATGCATGAATTAAAATTTGGGTTTTTTTTTTCTCATGTTAATCTACCTTGTGTCAGTTTTATTATTAATCTGGCTACAAGAGGGGTAGAGGGGCAATTTTTCCCTCCTCTATACTTGGAATCCACATGTTAAGGAAGCAGAACCATCTCATCAGCCAGATGTCCATTTTTGACTATTATGTGTGAGATAAATAAAAATCTACTATTGATAAGCCACTGCTTTTAGGGTCTCTTTCTTCTCTCTTCTAACACCTTAGATTACGATATTTTTAATCTACTACATTAATTTAATATACATATTATAGTTTTATATACTATGGCTTTCAAATAGTTAATATTTTATTTAAAACTTTTAATAACCTTTTACAAGTAAAATCAATCTATACTTTTCTCCTTATTCTCTTCTGTTTTCAGAATTATCACTTGGTTAGTTCAATAATAAACATGCAGATATTTACTTAAAAAGAGAAAGCAAAGTTTCATATAAGAAGAGAATGCATAATTTCTTCATGTATTATGCACTAAGGTTCACAATGATTTTATTTTCTTTTAAAGAAAAGCATGATGTTTTGGAACCAGATATATTTTCAGTCAACAACTCTTATAAATATATATTCCTAATGAACTCAACTCAACATCAGAATGTGCAAACTTTCTGGAATAATGTGAAGGTTTTGATGCTAGCCAAAATTTTTATTTGAAATCCTAGGAAGAGTTATTTTTCTCATTTTGTGAATCTGAAGGCACTAAAAGTATATCATTTAAAACAAATAATCAGAATTATATCTAAATATCCAGCAAATTCAAAGCATGCATGTATGAATTTGCATACATGGCCAATGCTTTGGCGCTCTATCCTTCAATAGCAATTTACTGGCTACTAATCACAAAGAACACGCTAAGGCAACCATCAGATAAAATAATGCCACGTTTATTTTAACACATATTTAATAACTTGATAAATCCATGCATTATTGATACCTGAGAGCTGCCATTTCATTTTCTGATAATGCAGCTAAGTTGGGGAAAATGAAGAATACCAAATTGGTAAATCATGTCAGTTACGTTAAATACTGTTATTACTTCCATTCTAGAGACATATTTCTATCTGCAACATTTAATTATTCAAAGAGAAGTTGGAAAATTACTGCTGGAATTGCATCTAAACTCTAATAGGAAACCATATTAAACCTAGTTATTATTTATTGCAGGAAGTAACATTTGTTCATCATGTTGTGGACTAAGAAGAATGTTGAAAAAACATATTGTTGAGTAATTCGTATACAATTTTACTCAGTGTGAGCCAGCCCAGAGAAAAGTCTAGCTTTCAACAACTCACACTAAAATACAAACAAACCAACAAAGAAACAAACAAAATATAAAGCTATGCTTTGTTTCTAGATAATTATATATAGTATATGCAGTTTTTTATAAGTAAAACTAAATTACCCTAATAAATATTATAATTTTCTTCTAAACCTTAGGCGATTTGTGCTTTAAATGTGTCACATAAATATATTCCCTTGAGAAATGTCAAAAAAATAGAGAAATTTGTATATAAACTTAATAATTGGATACTTACACATTAAATTAAGTAACAAGAATATTCACTTAACTTTTGTTTAGAAATTCCTACCCATGTAATCTTTAAGACTTGAGTGAATGTAACAATTAAAATGGGATAACGGCATAAAATGCCCTACATTCAATAGTGTAAAGCCAGCTTGTTTTAGTGCTATGATATGCTAAGATTTACTGATTCTAGTATACAGCACCTTGCTGTTATGAGCAAGACCATAACAATTTTCTGAGTAACAAAAAGACCATAAACTATTAAGAATGAATTTCAAAGTGTAATCCATTCACTAAAGCTACAATGTCTGTGCATCACATGAGGTATTATTTCTACACTTTGAAATACATAAATCCATGATTTAATACATATAATAAAAGTCAGTGATTATTTGAATGCACATCATGCTTTAGGCACCCTGATCAATCCTGGAGTTATGGAAAAAAACAGGGTGCGTCGTAGAGGATGCATCAGAAAGCTTTCTTTTAACAAACAACCATTACCGTAAATGTATGTTTGTATGAAGCTTCATACACTAACAAAATTCTCGCACACTTAACCCTATTTAACTCTAAAAACCAAATATCTCTCTATGGTTCATGATAATCATCCTCATTTGCAAAAGAAGTCACAAAGACTCAGGAAAAAAAAAGTCTGTTTACAACAACTTGTAAGAAACATCCGAAAATGAAAAATAAGTTGGTTATATTTCCACATCCAGTGTCATTATTATTTCATCACACTGCTCTCATTTAGAAAAGACAAAACTGGGACTCAAATAATCAAATAACTTAACAATGTCAAATACTATACGGCAAATAAGGAATATAGATTCTGGTCTTCAAACCACAAATTCAGGATTATGTTCATCTTTATTACATACACTTCTGATATGATTGCTATACCAGATATTATATCTCTAACTAGGTCTGCCAGAGAAATTAGTAATAATTTTATTTGTTTTTCATAACGTAGCTTAGCTCAAATTTAAAATGACACCAAAATTTACTTAGATCATTACTTTTCTCTGCCCCTTCCCTTCAGTGCAGTTATATTATTCATTTGCAATAGGTTCATTTTTCCTATTCATTTTCCATGTGGGGTTACCATCTCTTTCTTGTGAATTTTAGTTATTAAAGTATGAGAAATATTAATCATTTATGAAAGCATGTTTATAACAAAGAATATATATTTACTTTTGACTATAGCAAGTATATAAGGAGTTTATCAAGTTAAGTTAAAAAATTTTTAAGATGGTCAATTGGTTACTGTGATCTTTATTCTCGTAAATTAATTTACTCTTTGGATGACACTTGTATCCTCACCACATTCTCACCAAAACAAATATTCTGTTCTTCCACTTAGATAATCCCTTATATTTTTTAAAAACAGAACTTCCCTTTTTCTCCATTCAAGGTCTGCCATAAATCCCCTTTCCTTTTTGGAAGCTTTCATAACAAATCCCACATATTATTTCTCTCTTCTGAACAGAAAGCATATACACTATGACTCAGCATGTATGAGGTATTATTTTATGTTTAATTTTTCTCTTAACTTTTATATTGAAAGAATTTTCAGATGAAAAAAAGTTACAAAATCAGTTTGAAAATTCTACCATAGTCCTCAAAATTGAATTACCAAACCACAGTACAAATAAGAAAACCAGAAAATTAATACACATAATAGTATTATCAAATCTACAGAACAATTTGAAATTTTAACAATTGTCCTGCTAATGTAATTTTCTGGTCAAACATCAGATATAGTTGTCATATTGTTGTAGTCTCCTTTATTCTGAAACAGCTTTTCAGTCTGTCTTTTAAGACTTTGAGATTTTTTTTGGAAAAGTATTGGCCAGTTATTATGTTGAAGTTGGATTTGTCTGATATTTCCTCATGGTTAAATATATTTATGCAAACCTGGCCAGATTGACACAGAAGTGACTCTGTACTCTCAATGCAGCATATCAGGAGGTACATGGTGTCAATGTATATCACTGTTAGTTATGTTAACTTTGTCACTTGGTATTATCTGCTCAGTTTCTCTACTGTAAACTTAATATTTTTACTTATTTTAATTAAAAATATCTTTTGCAGGGATTCTTTGAGATTGTTTCTAATTATACTTTTCCACCATTTTTATCATCCTTTGATGAGTTTTGCCTGTAACACTTACCACTGTGATATTTGCCATGCTGGAATTTTATTTTCAACATGTATTTTATAAGTTGTAACTTTGCTGTAATGATTAATTTTACTTTCTTCCCTTTTTTATTAATTTGTGTATTGAATTGCCCATGTACATCAGTACAGATTCATGTATTTTGACATTATTCTTTGTGTAACAATCCATTATAGAATGGATCATTATAATTTGTTGCTCAGATTGTCTCATATTTTCCCATTGGAAGCTTCTTTAAATTGGTTTTTAAAATCTATTACATGTAAATGGATTAAATGCCCCAACCAAAAACATACAGACTGGCTGAATGGATACAAAAACAAGACCCATGTATATGCTGCCTAAACGAGATACACATCATACTGAAAGTGAAGGGATGGAAAAAAATATTCCATGCAATGGAAATCAAAAGAAAGCTGGAGTAGCAATATTTGTATCAGATAAATAGACTTTAAAATAAAGACTGTTACAAGAGATAAGGAAGGACACTACATAATGATCAAGGGATCAATACAAAAAGAAGATGTAACAATTATAAATGTTTATGCACCCAACACAGGAGCACATCAATACATAAGGCAAATGCTAACAACCATGAAAGGGGACATCGACAATAACACAATAATAGTAGGGTACTTTAACACCTCACTTACACCAATGGACAAATCATCCAAACAGAAAATAAGGAAACACAATCTTTAAATGACAAAATAGACCAGATAGATATAATCGATATTTATACAATATTCCACCCATAAGTGGCAGAATACACTTTCTTCTCAAGTGCACATGGAACATTCTCCAGGATAGATCACATCCTGGGTCACAAATCAAGCCTTGGAATTTTTTTTGTGTGTGTGATACGCAGACCTCTCACTGTTGTGGCCTCTCCCATTGTGGAGCACAGGCTCCGGACGTGTAGGCTCAGCGGCCATGGCTCACAGGCCTAGCTGCTTCACGGCATGTGGGATCCTCCCGGACCAGGGCACGAACCCGTGTCCCCTGCATCGGCAGGCAGACTCTCAACCACTGCGCCACCAGGGAAGCCCCAAGCCTTGGAAAATTTAAGAAAATTTAAATCATATCAAGCGTCTTTTCTGACCACAATGCTATGAGATTGGAAAACAATTACAGGAAAAAAACTGGAAAAAACACAAATACATGGAGACTAAACACTGTGCTACTAAATAACCAAGAGATCACTGAAGAAATCACACAAAAAATTAAAAAAATGCATAGAAACATATGACAACGAAAACACAACGACCCAAAACCTATGGGATGCAGCAAAAGCCGTTCTAAGAGGGAAGTTTATAGCAATTCAGTCTCACCTCAGGAAACAAGAAAAATCTTAAATAAACAATCTAACCCTACACCTAAAGCAACTAGAGAAAGAAGAACAAAGAAAACCCAATATTACTAGAAGGAAAGAAGTCATAAAGATCAGAGCAGAAATAAATGAAATAAAAATGAAGAAAACAGTAGCAAAGATCAATAAAAGTAAAAGCTGCTTCTTTGAGAAGGTAAACAAAATTGATAAACCATTAGCCAGATTCATCAAGAAAAAAAGGGAGAGGACACAAATCAATAAAATTACAGATGAAAAAAGGAGAAATTATAACTGACACTGCAGAAATACAAAGGATTATAAGAGACTACTACAAACAACTCTATGGCAATAAAATGGACAACCACGAAGAAATGGACAAATTCTTGGAAAGGTACAATTTTCCAAGACAACCAGGAAGAATTAGAAAATATAAACAGAGCTATCAAGGTAATGAAATTGAAACTGTAATTGAAGATCTTCCAACAGACAAAAGTCCAGGACCAGATGGCTTCACAGGTGAATTCTATCAAACATTCAGAGACGGGCTAACATTGATCCTTCTCAAACTCTTCCAAAAAATAGCAGGAGGTACACACCCAAATTCATTCTATGAAGCCACCATCACCCTAATACCAAAACCAGAAAAAGATATCACAAAAAAAGAAAATTTTACACCAATATCACTGATGAACATAGATGCAAAATTCCTGAACAAAATACTAGCAAACAGAATCCAACAACATATTAAACGGATCATACACCATGATCAACTGGGATTTATCCCAGGGATGCCAGGATTCTTCAATATACACAAATCAATCAATGTGATGCATCACTTTAACAAATTAAGGAATAAAAACTATATGATCATCTCAATAGATGTAGAAAAAGCTGCAAAATTCAACCTCATTTATGAGAAAAACTCTCCAGAAAATGGGCATAATAAAAGCCATATACGACAAACCCACTGCAAATATCATACTCAATGGTGAAAAACTGAAAGCATTTCCACTAAGATCAGGAACAAGACAAGGATGTCCCTCTTGCCACTTATTCAACATAGTTTTGGAAGTCCTAGCCACGGCAATCAGAGAAGAAAAAGAAATAAAAGGAATACAAATTGGAAAAGAAGAAGTAAAACTATCACTGTTTGCAGACGACATGATACTTTACATAGAAAAGCCTAAAGATGCCACCAGAAAACCACTAGAAATAATCAATGAATTTGGTAAGGTTGCAGGATGCAAAATTAATGCACAGAAATCTCTGGCATCCCTATACACTAACAAAGAAAAATCAGAAAGAGAAATTAAGGAAACAATCCCATTTACCATCACAACAGAAAGAGTAAAATACCTAGGTATAAACCTACCTAAGGAAGTGAAAGACTTGTACTCAGAAAACTATAAAACACTGATGAAAGAAATCAAAGATGACATAAACAGATGGAGATATATACCATGTTCTTGAACTGGAAGAATCAATATTGTGAAAATGACTATACTACCCAAAGCAATCTACAGATTCAATGCAATCCCTATCAAACTACCAATAGCATTTTTCACAGAATTAGAACAAAATATTTCACAATTTGTAAAGAAAAACAAAAGACCCTGAATAGCCAAAGCAATCTTGAGAAAGAAAAATGGAGCTGGAGGAAGCAGGCTCCCTGACTTCAAACTATACTACAAAGCTACAGTAATCAAGACAGTATGGTACTGGCACAAAAACAGAAATATAGATCAATGGTACAGGATAGAAAGCCCAGTGATAGACCCACACACATATGGTCACCTAATTTACAACAAAAGGGGAAAGAATATATGATGGAGAAAAGACATCCTCTTCAATAAGTGGTGCTGGGAAAACGGGACAGCTACATGTAAAAGAATGATATTAGAACACTCCCTAACACCATACACAAAAATAAACTCCAAATGGATTAAAGACCTAAATGTAAACCATACACTATAAAACTCTTAGAGGAAAACATAGGAAAAACACTCTTTGACATAAACCACAGCAAGATCTTTTTTGACCCACCTCCCAGAGTAATGAAAATAAAAACAAAAATAAACAAATGGGACCTAATGAAACTTCAAAGCTTTTGCACAGCAAAGGAAACCATAAACAAGACCAAAAGATAACCCTCAGAATGGGAGAAAATATTTGCAAATGAAACAGCGAGCAAAGGATTAATTCTCCAAAATATACAAACAGCTCATGCAGCTTAATATCAAAAAACAAAACAACTCAATCCAAAAATGGGCAGAAGACCTAAATAGACGTTTCTCCAAAGAAGATATACAGATCACCAACAAACACATGAAAGGATGCTCAACATCACTATTCACTAGAGAAATGCAAGTCAAAACTACAATGAAGTATCACCTCACACTGGTCAGAATGGCCTTCATCAAAAAATCTACACACAGTAAATGCTGGAGAGGGTGTGGAGAAAAGGGAACCCTCTTGCACTGTTGGTGGGACTGTAAATTGACACAGCCACTATGGAGAACAATCTGGAGGTTCCTTAAAAAACTAAAAATAGAACTACCATATGACTCAGCAATCCCACTACTGGGCATATACCCTGAGAAAACCACAATTCAAAAAGAGACATGTACCACGATGTTCACTGCAGCACTATTTACAATAGCTAGGACATGGAAGCAACCTAAATGTCCATTAACAAATGAATGCATAAAGAAGATGTGGTACATATATACAGTGGAATATTACTCAGCCATAAAAAGAAATGAAATTGAGTTGTTTGTAGTGAGGTGGATGGACCTAGAGTCTGTCATACAGAGTGAAGTAAGTCAGAAAGTGAAAAACAAATGCCATATGCTAACGCATATATATGGAATCTAAAAAAAAAAAAATGGTATTGATGAACCTAGTGGCAGGGCAGGGATAAAGGTGTAGACATAGAGAATCAACTTGAGGACATGAGGTGGGAGGGGGAGGCTGGGGCAAAGTGAGAGTAGCAGCAACATATATACACTACCAAATGTAAAATAGTTAGCTAAGGGGAAGCAGCAGCCTAGCACAGGGAGATCAGCTCGATGTTTTGTGACAACCTAGAGTGGTGGGATAGGGAGGGTGGGAGAGAGGCTCAAGAGGGAGCAGATATGGGGTATATGTATGCATATGGCTGATTCACTTTGTTGTACAACAGAAACTAACAGTATTGTGAAGCAATTATACTCCAATAAAGATCTATTAAAAAATAAAGCATAAAAGATATAAAATAAAATTGATTACATGTCTTCATCATGTTTTGAGTAATTCCATAATTTGGCATGTCTCATTTTCATTCCAGTCTCATGTTGAAGATCTGTGCCCTAGCTCTGGAATTATCCATTTCTTCAGGGAGCCTAGGTTTCTTCTAGAGATTGGAATTCATAAACTAAGACCCTAGTGTTAGGCGTACTTATTATTGGAGTGTCTCTGCTATAGGTACTGTCAGAGAACAGAGTTAAGTTATTTCTGTATCTATACCTATATCTGTATCTATATCTATATTTATATCTATATGGATAAATATATATACACATACATACACATTAGCCTTTTTTTCTCCTAATCTTTCTATCCATCCATCCATCCATCCATCCATCCATCTATATTTATCTATTGCCTGATTTCACACTGACACTTCCAATTGCAGTCAAACACCACAGAGTTAATGTTATCCTTCTTACTTTTTTATCTTCTTTATCTAACAGTAAGAAACCTGCTTCTCATTATTCATAAAATATGTGTTAGCTCAGTCCTAGAATGTACATGAAATAGAGGTGGAATTGCTATCTCATATCCTTTTGCCAAACAAACTGCTGGCTAGAGCTACACATTTGCTTATGGTTCTTACTTTTATTGTTATAGAATATAGACAAAATACTGTTTCGCAAAGCATCTTAGGTTAGTTCTTTTCTGTATTCTTTCTTTATAATGCAGTATTCATTTGTAGTACAATTAGGTTCATTTGTTTCTTTTGTTTGGATCCCCATCCCAATGTTACTGATTTTAAGTATTCATTCTTTGAGTGAAACATTAACCATTTTATTTTTTAAATTATCTGTGAGTTTCATCATTTTTTCCAGAAATGTAAAAAATCCAAAAATTCGTAAGCAACCACAATAGAGAAATTTATTTTTCCTTGTTATGGAGCCTGGGTAATCTAAGATTAGGGTGTCAACTGGTCAGAATCTGGTGAGAGTTCTCTTCTCCGTTGCAGACTGTCAACTTCTCATTGTATCCTCACATGGCAGAGAGCAGAGAAGAGAAGCAAGCTCTCTATTGTTTATTATAAGGGAACTAATTTGATTCATGAGGTTTTTACTCTCATTACCTCATCTAATCCAAATTACCTCTTAAACACCCCACCTCCTCATACCAGGAGGCATGGCTTAACACATGAATCTGGGGGGAACACAATCAGTCCATATTATTCTGCCTCTGGCCAAACAAAATTCACGTTCTTCTCATAAGCAAAATACATTAATTGCATTTCAAAACCCCCCAAAAGTCTTAACTCTTTCCAGCATTCATTCTAAAGTCTTAAAATTCAAAGTGTCATCTAAATATCATCTAAAGGAGACAAGGATGAGACTTAAAGTGTGATTCATCCTGAAACAAAATTCCTCTCCCACTGTGACCTGGGAAACCAAACATGTTAAGTGCTTGCAAAATACAATAGTGGGACAGGCATAGAATAGACATCTCAGGAACTGCTACATTTGATAACTTATTGGATGTTATATAAGAAATAAACATGTATGCTATACACTCAGCCTTATTACCACTACCAATGATATGTTTATCAAAGTTTGTTGAGAAAGAGTGGGTGACTGTTTGCATTAAAAATAATAATAATAATGAATCTTTTTGAAATTGATACTAAAAAAACCTGAAAGTTCTTTCAAAAGGTTTTTTATTGCAAATGGCCATCTGTTAATTTGAAGAGGATTTTAAATGATATTCCAAAATAATAATAGAGAAAAGAGCAGTAATTTAGAAATAAAAGAATATGCTAACCTAATGATCACTTACTTTTCCCCCCAAAATTGACTCCCACACTATTAAAGGCCAAGTCCATGTTAATATAAATGAGCTTTTTAAACGAGCATTGAATAGGATTTTCTAATCCTTTATACATTGTTAAATCAAGGGACTTAATTTTTCATAAAAATAACACAGCTCGGGGCTTCTCTGGTGGCGCAGTGGTTGAGGGTCCGCCTGCCGATGCAGGGGACGCGGGTTCGTGACCCGGTCTGGGAGGATCCCGCATGCCGCGGAGCGGCTGGGCCCGTGAGCCACGGCCGCTGGGCGTGTGCGTCCGGAGCCTGTGCTCTGCAACGGGAGAGGCCACAGCAGTGAGAGGCCCGTGTACCAAAAAAATAAAAAAAAATAAAAATAAAAATAACACAGCTTTTAATTTCTACTATGAGAGTTAATGCTAATCTTCCTACAACTAATCTTAGACCAAACCACCACATTATCATTCATTTATTTGTGAATTCAACCAGTTCTTATGGAATGCCCACTGCATGTGAGGACATTGACTTAATTTATTGAGGTACAGAAATGAAAGGCATTGTCCATGACCTGCATACTTCTGAGAAAGGATACATAAGTCAGGGCATTCTTACTTACAAATTATCTGTATAGGGTATCAACTCAAAGTTACATAAATATAACAAAATTATGTCACTTTTCTTTTTATCTTCTTCCTCTAAATGCAAATAATCGATTCCTTACAATAGGTAATAGGGGAAAAAACACTTAGAAAGGCTTGCAGTAATTCGCTCTGCAATTCTATAAAGTAATTGACTAACGCTTAAAAATTGCTGATCATATAACTTAGGTGAAAAGTTTATTAACCCAGAAAATCTTTACCAGTGTTACATTTTTATTCCTGTTCTAATATATTTAATTTCCTATAAAATGGTAGTATATTATCTTTGTACTCTTTTTCTCAGTTATAGAGAGAGAGAAGAGAAAGGTTGAGGGAAGGAGAGAAAGAGAGAGAAAAGGACTTGGTTAAAATCTCCAGTACAGAGTCTTTTATTTTCAATTCAAAAGCCCTCTTTGGAATGTTACATGTATGGTATTGACCAAGAAGTCCTTAATATTCCCCTCAGCTTGTCTAAAATTTAGACAGGTCTCTTCCTATAAGTGCCTGGATCTCCCTTTCTTTAGAACATTTACTTCAGAAAACTTAAAATTGTAAACTTTCTCTGACCCTTTGAGATTTAAATCTTCTCCCAGCCTTTTGCCAGTTTTACAGCCCAGGAATAAATTTCTCAAAGATCTGGGAGCCATCTCTTTGAAAAGTGTCCATCAACAGAAGAATGGATAAAGAAGAGGTGGTATACACACACACACACACACACACACACACACACACACACACACACACACACACACACACACACACACAAAATGGAATATTACTCAGCCATAAGAAGAATGAAATTCTACCATTTGCAGAAATGTGGATGGACCTAGAGAATATTATGGTTAGTGTAATAAGTCAGGCAAAGACAAATACTGTTATCTTTTATATGTGTAATCTAAAAAATAATACAAATGAATGTATATGCAAAACAGAAACAGACTCACAGATACAGAAAGGAAACTAGTTTACCAAGAGGGAAAGGGAAGGGAGGAGGGGCAATTAGGGGTATGGGATTAAAAGATACAAACTACTATGTATAAAATAGATAAGTAACAAAAGTTCTATTATTTAGCACAGGGAATTATAGCCATTATCTTGTAGTAACTTTTAATGGAGTATAATCTGCAAAAATACCAAATCACTATGCTGTATATCTGAAATAAATATAATATTGTAAATCAACTATACTTCAATTAAAAAAAGGAAAAAATAAATATAGGGACCCTGTCTCCTAGTCTCTATGGGAGGGCAGGAACCTAACTTTGATATGCACCAATTAGGAGACACAGATGGCCTAATCACATTGACCAATCTCTTCCTTAATGTCCTCCAGTACTTTTCTACTACTCTCCCTAGTGGTTAATCTCTCTTTTATCTCTTATTTCAGTGGAGGTGAGTTTAATCTCCTTCCATATTGCAATAACCTTGAATAAAGTCTTCCTTGCCTGTTTGACTTGTCTGGTGCAAATTTTCTTTGACAATATCAGGAACTGAAACAAATTAAAGATCAGCAAAAATCCCTAGAAATGCCAAAATGTTGGAAATAAAATTATATGCAATACCAGTAATCAGAATTCAAAAAATTTACTTCAAATTTTTGACCTTTAAATAAAAAAGAAGCAACACAAATATACTGCTGTTTGAAAATGCAAACAATTTACAATTCTCTAAAGTGTAAAAGCATCCTTCAACTATTCTTCCTAGTCTCACTTTTGAAATTTTGCTGATTATACTATAATTGTTCCAATGTTTTTATATGCACATGTACATATAAAAGAAAAGACTTTGGTTTGTTTATTACTTGTTTAGAATCAAATTATGCTATGTTTTATCTCTTCTTTTACTCAGTTAATATTATAGTTTGAAGATCTTCTAGGTCAAAATACAATGCTTACTTTGCTCGTTTCATCTATAATATCAAATGATTTATCACTGATATTTTAAACATTACTCTAGTGTATAATATTGAACATGTTACGACAGGCATTTGACCATGGAGTGATTGATTATGATTGGATCCATGCTTATGATAGCTTTTATATTGTAAAAGCTGATTAGAAATGTAAGTAATATTATTTTATTGTTAATTTCAAATGTAGTGAAAACTAACAATCCTAGAATATGAGAACTAAAGAAATATAACTAACTAGAATTTTGAGACTTGTATTAGCTGAGCTGCCAAACATCATGGAACAAGTGACAGAAATGAAAGTGAAATATTGGTGTTATTTCTTCCAGAGAAAATTGTTTCCATGCTATCATGCCTCACTAAGAAAAGAAAACCATTTTGTTTTATATGGTTAGGTATAGATATTTAACATCATGACCTAAGTCTGGAAACATCAGAGTAGCTTTTTTTTTAAAAAGCAGAAAGTGATCCCAACCTTGGAGGTTAAGTAGAATTTCTAAATCTGGAGAACACATGTGGTGGGGACATCTAAATAAGCCAAGGATTAAATTTGGGGAAGTTCCTTAGAAACAGACAGAATCATGCCTCAGATGACATAAGTGCCCACTGGGTAGTAGATACTCTGGGTGACCTTTCAGAGAACATATTGTCTTAGAAATTAATTCTATGTGACTTATAGACTAAACTCTGGCATGCAGACTTCATATATGACTAAATTTTTAGGATCAGCAGTTTTATCTCTCAGGTGCAGAATGTTCCACTTTGATCTCAGCTTAAAATCTTTAAATGTTTTATAGGCAAACTTATCAATTTGTCTTTTAATAATTTCCCAGCCTCATTTCAAATCACTCCCATATATTCTGTGCTCTAAACATTCTGTACTTTTTGTTTGTTTCTTTCAAACATCTAGGCTGTCTCTCATTTCTAGGAGTTTTCATCTGCTTAAATGTTACTCACCTTTCAAACCTCAGTTTTGAATTTCTATAGGAAACTTCCTTAATCCTCCATAATGTGTTAGATGCTCCTGTTATGTGCTCCTACTAGCACTTTGTATTCATGCTACTATTGCTCTTATTACTGTTTACTGGCATTCTACTACTTTAGATTGCCCACAGTATGCAAGATTCCTGAGGAGAGATAACATTCAAATCACATTTATTTGCTCCTATTTTATAGCATTAGGCATAAAGACTAATATTCTAAAAGGTATTTGTTGAAATAATAAATTCTATAATATGTTCTTATTTTTAAGGTAAGAAAATTAATTCTCAGAGTGTTTAAATGTTATATAAAGTCACAGAGTTATTCACACATAGTAGATTGACTAAACTTAGTTCTAAGCTTTTCTCTCTCCAACAAAGAATCTGATTTGAACCTACATTCTTCCTGTTTTGTGTTGAAAGTATATTTGCTTAAGTTCATGCTACCTTTTAATATAACTGTGAGTGATACAAAATAAATGTGTGTTAAGAAGGACATTATCTGGCATTTCTATTTATGCTGGAAGCCAATGCAGAATTTTACAGATATAATGATTTAGAAGGAAAAGTTAAAATTGATAATATTTACTGACATATATTAAAGCAAGCTATTTTTACTAGAACTTTCTCCAACTCATTGAGATCTTACTCTGCTTTTACTGCATTGCTTTGATATTAGCTGACATTTCACAAATGGTCTTAAATCTGGCTCCTCTACATTTGGTGTTTATTTCATTAATAATTGAAATGGGGAATAAAGGACACTTTTGTTTATTCAAGTCCAGTTCACTTAAAAATGCAAATATACAACTTTAGCTAAAGACAGTGGTAAAAATGTAGCTATGTGTATCAGCAATAAAATAAAATTTTATCTGGCCTTAAACAAGCAACATATTTTTCATTTTCATGGTCTTTATCTGGAAAGAACTGTTTGTATACTATACTTTCCACATAAAAGATATTTTTCTTTTTATGTGTATGCACAACAATTTTTTTCAAAGTTTCTGAAAGCTGTATTAGTTAGTTACCCAATAGATTTACACTGCTTTATACACATCAAAAACAAGAAATGTCTGCATACCCACAGGACAGGAAGACTTTTAGTTTCACTCTCAAGTAACTCTTTCCTTTTATCTGTAAACAGAACTCCTATATCTCATGAGGAACACATGCCATAAAGTTCAAATGGGATAGAACTTGACTCTTGACACAGGATGTGTGTAACTGCTCACAGAGCAACCGTGTTTAGTTCAGGATTGGACATGGGTACGTTCAGTCAAGACCCCTACTTGTGATTTAATACTTGCAGAGTAGGTCCAAATATGCTTGAGGTTGCCTGCAGACATCTTTTTCATCTGGAGAGAGAGTCTCGATGAGAATAAAATTAAGCAGTGATGAAAGACTGTGGTGGACATATGTAATTTCTAGACACCGAACATTTAAAAAGGCTTCATCTAAGAAGGAATCCTATTATGGTAGAAAAAGGAAGTAGGTATTTTTTTCTTCCCCATTCACAGAAACAAGAACACGAAATGTGAATTATGCATGGTCAAATGATCTCGTTTGGATGCCTAATACCGAAGGAATGATGTAAAGGTAGAGGGAAGGAGGTTATTTAGAATGATAAATTGAGAGTCCAGACACATAATGGTAAATATTCTGTGGTTTTCAGATTCCATAACTGTGTCTTTCTTGTGGAGGACTACCCAGTGCATTGCAGAACGTTTAAAATATCTGATCCCTCACGTTGAATACCAATAGCAAATTCTCACACCATAAATGTTCCAACACATTTCCAAAGGTTCTGAAGGACAGTACTGTCCATGGTGAGAAATCCTGGCTTTAATATGGTCTATATTATTTGATGACAAGATTTCTTGATACCCACCTGCTTTTTTGAGTCTGGTTCTCTAGAATTTTTGCAAATTTTGTGAGCTAACTAACATTCTCTGAACACATTTCTTTTCTGCTTGAGTTAACAAGAATTGGTTTCTGATGTGGGTGATATTGGTTTCTGATATTGTCCTTACTGTTTCACATCCACCTGTTTATATTTACTTATCTTTTAACTTCTGTTATTTGAGTAATAACTCTTCTGGAACTCTTCTTCACATCTCAACTTTACCTTCATACTTTTCGTTACCTATGTCATCTCTGGGTCTGTTTTTATTAACTTAATTTTTCCTTGTTTGGGTCACAATTTCCATGCATCTTTGCATGTATAATAAGTTTGACTGGATGTTGGATAGTACAAATACAGGTTTCCCCTGCTATCACAAAGTAGAGAGCTCCTATGAAAGTTTTCGTAAGCCTAAATGGTGTAAAGTGAAGAAGAAATTACCTTAAGACATGTCTTGCTAAGGGATGCACAAAATAAGTCAAGATAAAGCACAGGTGCTCACAGACACAGTTCAAAGCTCTGGCAGCTTGATGCTGAGATGCTGAGTGAAGTTCCTGGGGAAGGAGCTTTGTGGCACCACTCTCGCTGCTTTGACGTGCCTGCTACCTCTATAACAGCTCACTGCAAAACACACACACATGCTGAAAGCTATTTCTTCTCTTTGCCTTTTTTCACAAAAGCAAAAATCCTCTTCAGATTTCTTACAGTTAGCAAAACAAATATTAATCTAGGTCTTTGGTAAAAGCAAAGTGGCATAAAGCAAACTTTCAAAAAGCAGGGGATGCTTGTGCTATGTTTTTGATAGTCTGGATTGTTTTTCTTCATTTAGTGTGTGGCTGGCAGTTAACATACTTGAGAGTTGATTTGTTGAGTTTTTTTTTAAGTTTTATTAAAGATTTTTAGTACATGTCTTGAAGAGCCTATTGATTTGGTCTAGTTTAGCCTTGCTACTAAGGCATTATAACTCTTGAATTTCCACTGAAAAACCTGCCCATTCCACATGGTCTCTCTACGTTTTCAAGTCTTAACAGGAACATCTCCTAGCCTAACCCTCTATGAGCTCTGAAAATTGATCCTCTTACTCTTCTCCAGTAGTTGTTCCTTACTTGTGGTTTTCACTATATGTATATGCAGGGGCTTCCCTGGTGGCGCAGTGGTTGAGAGTCCGCCTGCCGATGCAGGGGACAAGGGTTAGTGCCCCGGTCCGGGAGGATCCCACATGCCGCGGAGCGGCTTGGCCCGTGAGCCATGGCCGCTGAGCCTGGGCGTCCGGAGCCTGTGCTCCACAACGGGAGAGGCCACAACAGTGAGAGGCCCACATACCGAAAAAAAAAAAAGAATCCAGAGAAGTAGAGGACCTCACCCACACTGACCATCAATAGCTGGGCACAGCAAAGCCACCCAACCCTTGAGAATATAGCTGAATCGAAGTTGTAGGTTCCTCTTCCTTTGGGATAGAGTACTTTGCTCTTTATCCTTAGGGAAAATTAAGAGGAGAGGAAAATGAAAACCATGAGCTCCTCCTAGAGAGCAACAATGCCCAGGGTAGGGCCACTAAAAGGCATTCCTGGGCTTCCCTGGTGGCGCAGTGGTTGAGAGTCCACCTGCCGATGCAGGGGACACGGGTTCGTGCCCCGGTCCACGAAGATCCCACATGCCGTGGAGCGGCTGGGCCCGTGAGCCATGACTGCTGAGCCTGCACGTCCGGAGCCTGTGCTCCGCAACCGGAGAGGCCACGACAGTGAGAGGCCCGCGTACCGCAAAAAAAAAAAAAGAAAAAGAAAAAAAAATATATATATATGCAGATTAGTATTCAGAAGCGGGATTAAAGATGTATCTCTATAAATCTTGGGAGATTTTTCTCAGTGTAACTCCATCTTCTCCAATACTGTGGCTCACAAATTCCAGCAACATAATTCATCTAGAATATAAATTTACGTATCCACAGCTCAGTGAGGCCACTGTACACTGTTTGGCTTCCTTCTTGCACCATGGTTAGGAAACAGCACCAAGTAGATATCCAAGATTGTAGGGCTTATATTATCTGCTTATCATAACTTAGAAATGCTAGTCCTATGCTATATGTTTTCCAGTCTCTGAAAATAATAAGTACATATATTTTAATTAGGTCTAAACCCTAATTTACAGAAGTAGGGTAAGTCCAGTAGAAATTATTCCAACATGATCAGAATCAAAATTCCTTTACTTCTAGTAATCTTTTGTACCTCTTCCTATATCACATTCTCTGAAGAAATCAGCATTAATTCCTTGGTGTACATATTTCCATACATTTATCTATATATAGGCATCATTTTAATCTTGGGCTTATACCATACACATTACTCTCCAAAAAGTATTATTTTATTTAATTGTGTAAAAATAGAAATCTAAATAAATTTTCTGGATTCAGGTGGTATAAATGAAAAGTGTTATGTCCCTTCGTGTTCCCTTTCATTCTGTCCAGGACCTCTTCAAAATTTATCTTCATCTCTGAACTTCATAAATTTCACCAGCATAAATGATTTCTTGTCTTTCAATATTACTACTTATGACTTACGTGAACTTTTTCAAACTGAAAAACAATTATTTCTTTGGTTTAACAAGGTTTCTTTATTCATCCCTGTCCTTGTTATTTCTCCTTCACCTGTTAATATTTATTTATGTTGTAACTTCTATTATTTAAATATTGGCTTTCCTGGAACTCATCTTCATGTCTCTTAACTTTATGTTTTCCAAGTCTTTATACCTTTGTTCTGTGGTGTGTCATATTTTATCAATTTGGTATTTCAAAATATTAATTTAGTTTCCATCCCTTTCTGACCAAGATGAATTCTTTAAATCCAGGGTTGATAATTTCGTATTTCCCTTGTGTATTTTGATATTTTCAAAAAATCCTATTTCTTCCATAAAGTTTTCTCCTATTGCTTCCATTAAGTAATCCTTTATAGCAATCTACTTTTTTAAATTTAATTTTATTTATTTTATTATACAGCAGGTTTTATTAGTTATCCATTTTATACATATTAGTGTATATATGTGAATCCCAATCTCCCAATTCATCACATCGCCCCCACCACCACTTTCCCCCCCTTGGTGTCCATACATTTGTTCTGTACATCTGTGTCTCAATTTCTGCCCTGCAAACCGGTTCATCTGTACCATTTTTCTAGCTTCCACATATATGCGTTAATATACGAAATTTGTTTTTCCCTTTCTGACTTACTTCACTCTGTTTGACAGTCTCTAGATCCATCCATGTCTCTACAAATGACTCAGTTTCGTTCATTTTTATGGCTGAGTAACATTCCATTGTATATATGTACCACATCTTCTTTATCTATTTGTCTGTCGATGGGCATTTAGGTTGCTTCCATGTCCTGGCTATTGTAAATAGTGCTGCAATGAACATTGGGGTGCATGTGTCTTTTTGAATTATGGTTTTCTCTGGGTATATGCCCAGTAGTGGGATTGCTGGGTCATATGGTAATTCTATTTTTAGTTTTTTAAGGAACCTCCATACTGTTCTCCATAGTGGCTGTATCAATTTACATTCCCACCAACAGTACAAGAGGGTTCCCTTTTCTCCACACCCTCTCCAGCATTTGTTGTTTGTAGATTTTCTGATGATGCCCATTCTAACTGGTGTGAGGTGATACCTCATTGTAGTTTTCATTTGCATTTCTCTAATAATTAGTGATGTTGAGCAGATTTTCATGTGCTTATTGGTCATCTGTATGTCTTCTTTGGAGAAATGTCTATTTAGGTCTTCTCACCATTTTTGGATTGGGTTGCTTGTTTTTTAATATTCAGCTGCATGAGCTGCTTGTATGTTTTCGAGATTAATCCTTTGTCAGTTGCTTCGTTTGCAAGTATTTTCTCCCATTCTGAGGGTTGTCTTTTGGTCTTGTTTATGGTTTCCTTTGCTGTGCAAAAGCTTTGAAGTTTCATTAGGTCCCATTTGTTTATTTTTGTTTTTATTTCCATTACTCTAGGAGGTGGATCAAAAAAGATCTTGCTGTGATTTATGCCAAAGAGTGTTCTTCCTATGTTTTCTTTCCTCTAATAGTTTTATAGTGTCTGGTCTTATGTTTAGGTCTCTAATCCATTTTGAGTTTATTTTTGTGTATGATGTTAGTGAGTGTTCTAATTTCATTCTTTTACATGTAGCTGTCCAGTTTTCCCAGCACCACTTATTGAAGAGACTATCTTTTCTCCATTGTATATCCTTGCCTCTTTTGTCATAGATTAGTTGACCATAGGTGCATGGACATAGAGAATCCTAAAGATGCCACCGGAAAACTACTAGAGCTAATCAATGAATTTGGTAAAGTTGCAGGATTCAAAATTAATGCACAGAAATCTCTTGCATTCCTATACACTAATGATGAAAAATATGAAAGAGAAATTAAGGAAACACTCCCATTTACCATAGCAACAAAAAGAATAAAATACCTAGGAATAAACCTACCTCAGGAGACAAAAGACCTGTATGCAGAAAACTATAACACACTGTTGAAAGAGATTTAAAGATGATACAAACAGATGGAGAGATATACCATGGTCTTGATTTGGAAGAATCAATATTGTGAAAATGACTATACGACCCAAAGCAATCTACAGATTCAGTGCAATCCCTATCAAATTGCCAGTGGCATTTTTTACAGAACTAGAACAAAAAATCTTAAAATTTGTATGGAGACACAAAGGACCCCAAATAGCCAAAGCGGTCTTGAGGGAAAAGAACGGAGCTGGAGGAATCAGACTTGCTGACTTCAGACTATACTACAGAGCTACAGTAATCAAGACAATATGGTACTGGCACAAAAACAGAAATATAGATCAATGGAACAGGATAGAAACCCAGAGATAAATGCACGCAATCTACTCTCGGCTTCAGATTGATCTTCCTCCTGCTTTTCATTATGTCAATCATGATACTCTAGCCATTGGGTATGGGATCTCTCAAAGTCTGTTTTAGCCTTCAGATTAGACAGACAGTGAAATATAATGTGTGAGTATTTTTTTCAGTGTCCTGTTGTTGACTAGGTGAGCAAACAGGACTTCTAACTTTTAGGACAGCCTATTTGTTTAGACCTCTTTCATTTCAGGTACAGTTTGTAATAGGTTACCCTCAAATAAAATGTATTCTTCCCCAGTGCAAAATCAATCAACATAAACATCGTAACCTGACTATAGTTACAAGCAGTAAGGGATCTATCAATATCAGTCATTCTAATCTGCTCAGAAAATCAAGGGGTTGGTTAAACTTCACTCCAGACTCTTTGAAAGACTTAGTATTTTTTCCAGTGTCAAAAATATTAAACAACTATACTTGCATATTTTTTTATCCCACTGAAAACTCAAATTTTTAGCTGTAACAAGAATCTTCATCAGACTCCAAAGTTTTGTGATGGTTAATTTAGTTGCTGAGTTGCCTACCAGGGCATTAGAGGGGAAAAGAGCATGGATGTATTTAAGTCACTATCTTTCCAATCACTACTCTTAGCTATTTAAGTATCATTTAATAAAATAATATGAATTTGAAGGTATAACAATAGCCATGCTATTACAGTTAAAGATAAAAATATCATGTTAAGTTTCTAATATCAATCTCAAATATAGCATTCATATGTCTATACATTTCAACTTAAGCATGAATTAACTTAATTTTTCAAATTGACTTTGAATTGATTTAGGCAATGGACAAATGATTTATATAAGTAAAATGTATGTACACGTAGAAGGTATAACCTTTTGTAAAAAGTATGACTTAATCAAAGTGCTGAGTATCAACTGAGCACATCATGTTTATATGGGAGAACTGTAGGTGCTTAAGGCTTAGGTGATAAACACTTAGAAAAATAAGAGTAAAGTGTAAGATAATATCAGAAGGTTAAAAAAAATTAAACACTTGATAACAGAGTTCTTCTAAGGGAAGAAACTTTTTATTCCTTGTGCTTTAGATGTAGCTTCAGATTTGGAAATATATATATATAGCATATGAAGTTAATAGAAATTCTAGGAGTTATGCTAGCATGCAGCACTAAATATGAAAGACTATGAAGAAGGTTGTCTAATGACAAACCTCAGGGATTGCAAGTGGTCAAGAATCTGAGGACTCAAATCTAGGGATAACTAATATTTCAAAGTTAAGTTAGTTTTGAACTGGAATACAAAATACTTTTAAGTGAATCCCTCTCCATACAAGCTACCTCCATTTGCCTAAACTTTAAACAAAAACTTTCTTCCCACATAGTTCTGAATAACTGTTGAGTTTGTGAAAGCATCAAAGCAGTGCCCTGTTGGGAATCACCATGTATGAAAAAATGGAGTATGCCAGTTTTCACTTGTGATGAACAATAGACAGGAAAAAAATTCATAACAATCAGAAGCAACGTGGGAAGCAGAGATGGCAAGTAACACATGGCATGTAGCAGCACCATTCCCAAGAGTGAGGATTTAGGGTAGCATTTCATATGAAACTAAATGAAGGATTTTACAAGTAGAAAAATATAGCTAGTAATTATAAGGTAAAGTGAACACTGGTGAAGAGTTTGGAATGCAGAAATGATGACTTGTGGAAGAAAAGAATTCCTAAAGGAAGTGTGAATGGATTGCAAAATGGTAAGCAATTAGAGATAACATAAGTTGAAAGCAAAGTGCATAAACAGGTGCTGAAATAACAAGCACAATAAAGGAAATTCTTTTTTGTTATTATTATTTTTATTAAAGTATAGTACAATATTACATAAATTACAGGTATACAACATAGTGATTCAGAATTTTTAAAAGTTATACTACATTTATAGTTATAAAATTTTGGCTACATTCTCTGTGTTGCACAACATATCCTGTAGCTTATTTATTTTATACATAATAGTTTGTACCTCAATCCCTTAACCCTAACTTGCCCCTCCCCCTGCTCTCTCCCCACTGGTGACCACTAGACTGTTCTCTACATCCGTGAGTCTCTTTCTTTTTTGTTATATTTACTAGTTGTATTTTTTTATATTTCACACATAAGTGATATCATACAATGTCTTTGTCTGACTTATCTCAGTTAGCTTAATACCTTCCAAGTTCATCCATGTTGTTGTAAATGGCAAAATTCCATTCTTTTTTATGACTGTGGTATATCTTCTTGATAAAGAAGATATATCACATCTTCTTTATCAATTCATCTGTTGATGGTCATTTAGGTTGCTTCCATATCTTGGCAGTTGTAAATAATGCTGCTATGAATATTGGGGTGTATGTATCTTTTTACATTAGCATTTTTTGTTTTTGGATATATACACAGGAGTGGACTCACTGGGTCATACAGTAGTTCTGTTTTTAGTTTTTTGAGAAACTTCCATACTGTTTTCCTCAGTGGATGCACCAATTTACATTCCACCAACAGTTCATGAGGGTTCCCTTTTCTTCACAACCTCACCAACATTTGTTATCTGTGTTCTTTTTGATGACAGCCATTCTGACAGATGTGAGGTGATATTTCACTGTGGTTTTGATTTGCATTTCTCTGATAATTAACAATGTTGAGCATCTTTTCATGTTCCTGTTGGCCATCTGCATGTCCTCTTCAGAGGACCAAAAAATGTGTCTATTCAGGTCTTCTGTCCAGTTTTGAATTGGGTTGATTTTTTGATGTTGAGCTGTATGAGCTGTTTGTATATCAGTCATATCATTTGCAAATATTTTCTCCCATTCAGTACGTGCTTTTTTCATTTTGTTGATGGTGTCCCTTGCTGTGCAAAAGATTTTAAGTTTAATTAGGTCCCATTTGTTTATTTTTGCTTTTATTTCCTTTGCTTTAGGAGACAGATCCAAAAATATACTGTTACAATTTATGTCAAAGAGTGTTCCACCTATGTTTTCTAGGAGTTTTGAGGTTTCTGGTCTTCCATTTAGGTCTTTAACCCATTTTAAGTTTACTTTTGTATCTGGTTAAAGAATGTTCTAATTTCATTATTTTACATGTAGCTGTCCAGTTTTCTTAGCACCACTTATTGAAGAAACTTTCTTTTATCCACTGTTTATTCTTCCTTCCTTTGTCATACATTAATTGAATGTAAGTGCCTGGGTTTATTTCTGGGCTCTCTATTCTGTTCAGTTGATCTATGTGTTTGTTTTTGTGCCAGCACCATACTATTTTGATCACTGTAGCTTTGTAGTATAGTCTGAAGTCAAGCAGCCTGATTTCTCCAGCCCTGTTCTTCTTTCTCAAGATTCTTTTGGCTATTTGGGGTCTTCTGTGTTTCCATACAAATTTTAAAATTATTTGTTCTGGTTGTGTGAAAAATGCCATTGGTATTTTGATAGGGATTGCATTGAATCTGTAGATTGCCTTGGGTAGTATAGTCATTTTAAAAATATTAATTGTTCCAATCCATGAACGTGGTATATCTTTCCATCTGTTTGTGTCATCTTCAATTTCTTTCATCATCTTATAGTTTTCTGAGTATAGGTCTTTTACCTCCTTAGGTAGGTTTATTCCTAAGTATTTTGTTTTTTGGTTTTTGGTTTTTTTGATGCAATGGTAAATGGGATTGTTTTCTCAATTCCTGTTTCTGTTAGTTCATTAGGTGTAAGATTGGACAGATTATCCAGACAGAAAATCGATAAGGAAACACTGTCCTTAAATGACACATTAGACCTGATGGATTTTATATATATATATATGACATTCCAGCTAAAAGCAGCAGAATACACATTCTTTTCAAGTGTATATGGACCATGCTCAAGGATAGATCACATGCTAGGCCACAAAAAAAGCTTCAGTAAGTTTAAGAAAATTGAAATCATATCAAGCACTTTTTCCAAACACAATGCTATGAAACTAGAAACCAAGAATAAAACTGCAAAAAACACAAACGTGTGGAGGCTAAACAATATGTTACAACACAATCAATGGGTCACTGAAGAAATCAAACAAGAAATTAGAGAATATGTGGAGACAAATGAAGACAAAAACATAACGATCCAAAACACATGGGACACAGCAAAGGCAGTTTTAAGAGGGAAGTTTATAGTGATACAAGCCTACTTCAGGAAACAAGAAAAATCTCAAAGAAGGATTCTTAGTAGAGTGCAAGCATAATTAATTCTAAAAATGTTAACTTGGAATTGAAAAGCTTAATTTAACCTTGTTTTTTCAAAACTGATGCATTTGTATTAAAAATGTAATCATATACCGTTTTAAGATTCTGTAGAGCTAAAAGTGAAATTTTTTTTAAGTCTGTTCTGATAATGTGGGCGCATCTTCACATTGGCCTAATGAAATTTGGGGAAGAATTTAAACATTACCAATAAAGGAAATATAAGGTCATCAAATTCTTTTAACAAATCAAATTAAAGAAAGAATGACTAGAAACAAATGTTGAACTATCTTCAAAAAAATGAAATTTTAATAGGTTCTTTCATGATTCATCTTGTGATAACATTTGTACTTGGTTAGTACACTTATGGCACATCAATAACAAATGTGAAATTCTTGGAAATCTTTCTCTTTGGAGATACTATACTTTTTCACTGAAAGAATCCTTGAAAATGAACACAAGCTTCCTGATTCCAGTCACTTTCAAATATTTTATCTAATTTTTTCACTATGCTTACTTTCTTGTCCATTTTTTGGTTCTTTCACTATTTCACCTTATTTTATAATTTCTCATTTATAAAAATATTCCTGACTTTGCCTTAAGTCCTTCTTGCCATTCCTTTGTAGTTCTATCTTCTCTCAATTCTCATCTAATTCATTTTCTTAAATGTATTGGATAAACATGTGGTGCAATAGCATTTATTGACTAATGGCCTAATTGTTTGCCCATACTTGTAGGTTATTAAAAAGATGGAATATTGACCCAAAAAGTGGTTTTATGAAAAGAAAAACTAGTAAGTCATTTCTATAAATGTTGAGACATTTTGCTCTTAGATACTTTCAATACCATAATGTTTTATACATTCATTAGTAAACCTAAATATTGTTCTTTAAATAATTTTTATTTTTATGAACTCCTTGTCATTTCATATTAAAGATGTAAGTTGTTCCAGATATAAATTCTTGCAATTTCTTCATTTTACATATGATGAAAATAAAGTTCAAAGCCATACTGTGTCTTGCTCACAATCACATAGATGGTTGGTACTCAAACCCCAAGCCTCCTAACTTCAAGATTATTCATTGGTTTCTCCTTATGGGAGAAACTTATGATTAAAGAAAATGAGTTCATATTTTCCTCTTCAGTTGATGGTAGCAAGAGGATGTAGGGAGATGGAGATATTGTGTCACTGGTTAGAAAACCAGGTTAGAATTTGGAAGTGGCTGAGGCTATATGATATGTACAGAAATTATTTTGCTGTTTATGTTGTAGTCACTGGTGTGTACAAATGTTCTCATTTACGTCCAATCAAATTATTTTTTAATGAGATGGAGCATGAATTTTCTATTTAAATATGAGTATAATTGAACTCTTCCTTTGTGAAAGACCCAGTGCTTTTGTTTCTTAATGCATTTAAATATATATATATATATATTTCCAAAAATTGCTTTCCAAAAATCGCAGAGCTAACAAGAGTCAGGTTGATGACATAAGTATATTATTTTACTCTATGTCTCATATTGTTCCCAGAATGTCATGTTGCCTGGTGACTTCAATGAGCTTGTTCACAGTAAGCCAGTAAGTTTATTGTCAGTGTTCTAATTATGCTAGACAAGAAGATGGAGGTTTAATAGTTTGATTTTACATCTTAAATAACTGAGCCATTAATTGTACTACATCTGTAAGCTATTGTGTTGTATTCTTTATCTCTCCCTTACCCTATCTTGGAACATTGAATATAGCACTGTAGTTAAGAGCCAAACTCTGTTGGATATTAACTACCTGAGTCAACTTGGTCTAGTCACTTAGCTTCGTGTAACTAGTTTCTTCATTTGGCAAATGGGAATAATACTGGTACATCTGTTGTAAGATTAGAAGAATAAGTTTTAATTTAATTAAAATACATGTTTAGATTAGTGCCTAACACATATTAAGTACTACATAGTGATATGTATTATTTTCACTCTCTCTTTCCTTCTTGTTCTATTTCTACCCCCTACATCTGTCTCTATCTTTTTCGTTCATACACAAATATAGCTAGTAATGTCAGTGGGTGATTTTCTAGATTAAACATTCAAAAAAGTATTTTCATAAGAAAACTAAATAAAATTGGTTCAGAGTACATGCCCTAAAATTTGCCTCTTATTCTAATAGCACACCTCATGGAATGGATTAGTTAATTACAAAATAAAGAAATAAATACATATTTGTTTTAGACACACTCATCCAAAACTTTAAAGTTTGAATTATACCATTAGTTTTACAGATAAGCAAACACTAGAAACTTCAAAGAATGTTAGGAATGTACATAAAACTATATCAGCTGATAAATCTCAGTCGTATTTAGCAAGTACCCTACAGTCAACTTTAGTTTGAAATCATTTGAGCATGACGAGGAAACTTTAGAAAACCCCATGGTACATAGTTATTGCTGTTTAAATTCAGGCACCTTCAGATAGAGAAGTAAAACTAAAGTGACGCTATTTGTTCTGTGTGTGATGATAATGGGAATATTTTCACAAGGACTAAAAATAAAATAGATTCTTTGCTCTATATACTTTAGGAAAAATGTTAAAGCACAAGTGCTCACAGAGGAGGGACAGTTTATTTATCCCTGAAGGATAAATAGCTCAAGCAGCAGAGGCCAAAATCCTGACAATTTGTCTACTAAATCACTCACCTGCTACATGTGGATAAATTGTTTTTTAGAATTTGCCATAGCCAAGGAAGTTTTATTCAAAAGTCAGAACCAATCTATGTATAGCAAACTATTTGTCAAATTTCTTTCAGAATTATGAGCTCTGAACATATGGAATAGTGTCAGACATAATAGAAAATTGAGACTGGCATGTTTCTACAAAAAATGCCTTTCTGTTAGAAGGCACTGGTTGCTATATTCATTCCTTAAAATAATCTTAAATGTCTGTTGCAAGAATTTCCACTATATATGTGGGTACCTTAAAAGTGTTGACTTTACACAGTGTTCCTTATATTAAAGTAGCACAATGTCATTAAGACACACTGGTTGCTTCAATTCCCCTTTGCAAGTGTCCTAGTTGACATTCAGTATTAGAATTTGAATTTTAAAATGTAATTATAATGTTTGCTCAGTAATCCACACCAACTTGCATGTAATACATCTGATTAGTTTGGGTCATTTATTGTACTTAATAAGGCCAATGTGTCATTTATTTAACATTTTTTTTATAAATGGGAAAAGTAAATTATATTTCAACGAAAATTAAATACTCAAAGATAGATATCAAATTTTTTTCCTAACCTGAAATTTTTACAATACAGCCCTAATAATATTGGTTTAAGAATATAATACTTTGTTAAGTATATTTATATTGTCTGTAGTGGTCATACTTAATGATTTTCATGTAGTGATAGAAAGATGGCATGTAAAGAAACTGAAATTCAAAGTCAAGTAATCTGCATTTCTGCATTCAAGCACTAATTTCAATGCATATTACTAATGTTAAATTTTATTATTAAACATGTCAACCCATATGAACCTCAATTTCCACACTTACGGAATAACATTATTAATGATAGTTAAAATTTTGAATATGTCTTTTTGGTAGACAGAGCTCAGACATATGTATCTATTAACTATATAAGATAAATAGTCTTGATATCTTCATTTATTAAAATAAAGAACCAGGCTTAGATATGTTAGTAATTTGCATAAGGTCACAGAGCTCATGGTAGACGCAGGATATGCACCCAGGAATTCTACTTACAGAGTTTAAAATCTTGACAAGTGGAGTGCCCTACCTGTAGTAGAATAATTACACTAACAGTTCCAAGTTTTCACTCCTCCTTATATTTATGTCCCTTGGTAAGTGAGGAATCTTACCTCAACTTGGCCATATGATCTGCTTTAGCCAATGTAGGGGTGAGGGTAGCAAATATGACACCAGTAGAGTTTTGAAAAGCAATTATATATGTGGGCTTGTGCTTCTGCCATCATCAAGAAAAAGACATGTCCCAGTCTAACCTGGTAGTCCCAAGAGAAGGTGAGAGACATGGGCACTGAGCTCAGTTGTCCCAGTTGTCTCAGGCAACGAGACGAGCTAAGTCCCAACGAGGTCAGCAGAATTTCACCCTTGTGATGCATGAATAATTATAAACTGTTGTATTACTATTGTGTTTGTGAATAGTTTGTTATAAATCAATAGGTGCATGATATATTGCCTTTCTAAATATAAATTGAGAATAATAATATCTATATCCTCGTTTTATGGACGGTCCTAAACTTTGAAAATATTTATATGTAGAAAAAGTATTAACAAATGTTTGTTATTTTTACTTACCCTGACCTACCTAACTTTCTAAAATGAGTTCCCATGGTGGGTATGGCTAAGGGTTAGGATTAGGGTATGGGTTAGGGTACGTGTTACGGTTAGGGGACAGGGTAGGGTTAGGGTACCGGGTAGGGTTAGGTTACGGGTTAGGGTACCGGTTAGGGTTAGGGTAAAGGATAGGGTACAACTATGGGTTAGGGTTAGGGTATGGGTTAGGGTTAGGGTACAAGGTAGGGTTAGGGTTAGGGTACAGTTTAGTGTACAGCTACAAGTTAGGGTTAGGGTATGGGTTAGGGTACAGGTTAGTGTTAGGATACGGGTTAGGATTAGTGTACGGGTTAGGGGTAGGGCTAGGGTTCGGGTAGGTGTTAGGTTACAGGTTACGGTATGGTTACGTGTTAGGGTTAGGGTATGCTTTAGGGTACGAGTTAGGGTTACGGTACATGTTAGGATTAGGGTACGGGGTAGGGTTGGGTTATGGGTTAGGGTTAGGATTAGGGTACCAGTTAGGGTTAGGGTACAGGATAGGGTACAGATTAGGGTATGGGATAGGGTTCAGGTTAAAGTACGGGTTAGGGTTAGGGTACGGGTTAGTGTACGGCTACAGGTTAGGGTTAGTGTACGGCTTAGGGTACGGGTTAGTGTTAGGATACAGCTTATGATTAGGGTACTGGTTAGGGTAAGGGTTAGGGTTAGGGTATGGGTGAGGGTACACGTTAGGGTAAGAGTACATGTTAGGGTTAGGGTACGTGTTAGGGTTAGGTTACAGGTTAAGGTTAGGGAACGGGGTAGGGTTAGGGTACGTGTTAGGGTTAAGGTTAGGGTTAGGGTACCGGTTAGTGTTAGGGTACAGGGTAGGGTAGAACTAAGTGTTATGCTTAGGGTACAGGTTAGGGTACGGCTTAGGGTTAGGGTACAGGGTAGGTTTAGGGTGAGGGTTAGGGTTAGGGTATGGGGTAGGGTTAGGGTACGGGTTAGGGTTAGGGTACAGTTTAGTGTACGGCTACGGTTAGGGTTAGGGTACAGTTTAGTGTACGGCTACGGGTTACGATATGGATTAGTGTTAGGATTCGGGTTGGGATTAGGGTGCGTGTTAGGGTTAGGGTAAAGTATAGGGTACAGCTATGTGTTACAGTTAGGGTACAGGTTAGGGTATGGGTTAGGGTTGGGGTACGGGTTCGGGTATGAGTTAGGGTACAGGTTAAGTTACGGCTGTAGGATAGGATTAGGGTATGTGTTAGGGTATGTGTTAGGGTAAGGGTACGGGTTAGGGTTAGGGTACAGGTTAGGGTTAGGGTACAGGATAGGGTAGAACTACGTGTTATGGTTAGGGTACATGTTAAGGTATGGGTTAGGGTTAGGGTATGGGTTAGGGTTAGGGTGGAGTTTAGTGTACGCTACGGGTTAGGTTTAGTGTACACGTTAGGGTATGGGTTAGTGTTAGGATACGGCTGAGGATTAGGGTACTGGTTAGGGTAAGGTTTAGGGTTAGGGTGAGTGTTCAGGTACGGGTTAGGGTACAGGTTAGGGTATGGCTATGGGTTAGGGTTAGGGTATGGGTTAGGGTACGTGTTAGGGTTAGGGTATGGGTTAGGGTTAGGATACGGGGTAGGGTTATGTTACCGGTTAGGGTTAGGTTTAAGGTTAGGGTACAGTTTAGTGTACAGATAAGGGTTAGGGTTAGGTTACRGGTTAGGGTACGGGTTAGTTTTAGGATATGGGTTAGGATTAGGGTATGGTTTAGGGTTAGGGTTAGRGTTTGGGTAGGGGTTAGGGTACAGGTTAGGGTACAGTTATCTGTTAGGGTTAGGGTATGTTTTAGGTTACGTGTTAGGGTTAGGGTATGTGTTAGGGTTAGCATAGGGGATAGAGATAGGGTACGGGTTAGGGTTAGGGTATGGTGTAGGGTTAGGGTTAGAGTTAGGGTATGGGTTAGGGTTAGCATACAGTTTAGTGTATGGCTACAAGTTAGGGTTAGGGTTAGGGTTAGGTTTTGGGTAGGGCTTAGGCTACAGATTAGGGTATGGTTATGTGTTAGGGTAAGGGTATGTTTTAGGGTACATGTTAGGGTTAGGGTACGTGTTAGGATTAGGGTACAGGGTAAGGTTAGGGTACAGGTTAGTGTATGGGTTAGGGTACTAGTTAGGGTACAGGATAGGGTACAGCTATGTGTTATGGTTAGGGTACAGGTTAGGGTTCAGGTTAGGGTTGGTGTACGGTTTAGGGTTAGGGTACGGGTTAGGGTTAGGGTCAAGGTTAGGGTTAGGTTTAGGGTCTGGGTTAGGGTTAGGGTACAGTTTAGTGGACGGCTACGTGTTATGGTTAGTGTATGGGTTAGGGTACGGGTTGGTGTTAGGATACGGCTTAGGATTAGGGTACTGGTTAGGGTTAGGGTTAGGGTTAGGCTTCGTGTGCGGGTTAGGGTACAGGTTAGGGTATGGCTAAGGGTTAGGGTGAGGTTATGGGTTAGGGTATGTGTTAGGATTAGGTTACAGGTTAGGTTTAGTGTATGGGATAGGGTTAGGGTACGCGTTAGGGTTAAGGTTAGGGTTATGGTACTGGTTAGTGTTAGGATACAGGATAGGGTACAGGTACGTGTTAGGGTTAAGGTACGGGTTAGGGTTAGGATACGGCTTAGGCTTAGGGTACGGCTTAGGGTTATGGTACAGTTTAGTGTATGGCTATGAGTTAGGATTAGGGTATGGGTTAGGGTAGGGGTCAGTGTTAGGATATGGATTAGGATTAGGGTACGGGAATGGGTTAGGGTTAGTGTTAGAGTTAGGCTTCGGATAGGGTTAGGGTACAGGTTAGGATATATTTACATGTTAGGGTTAGGGTATGTTTTATGGTACGTGTTAGGGTTACGGTAGGGTTAGGGTTAGGGTACAGGTTAGGGTTAGGATACGGCTTAGGAATAGGGTACTTGTTGGGGTAAGGGTAAGGGTTAGGGTTAGGGTTCGGGTATGGGTTAGGGTACAGGTTAGGGTATGGCTACGAGTTAGGGTTCGGGTATGGGTTAGGGTTAGTGTTAGGGTAAGGATACGGATGATGTTTGGGGTACAGGGTAGGGTTAGGGTACGGGGTAGGGTTAGGGTATGGAATAGTATTAGTATATGGGTTAGGATTAGGGTACGGGTACGGGTACAGGTTAGGTTTAGGTTTAGGCTTCAGATAGAGGTTAGGGTACAGGTTAGGGTACGGTAAAGTGTTAGGGTTAGGGTATGTTTTAGGGTACGTGTTAGGGTTACAGTCTGTGTAAGAGTTAGGGTAAGGGTAAGGGTTAGGATAAGGGGTTAGGGTGAGTGTTAGGGTTACGGTACCAGTTAGGGGTAAGATACAGGATAGGTTACAAGTACCTGTTATGGTTAGGTTACCTGTTAGGGTACGGGTTAAGGTTGGAGTATGGATTAGGGTACAGGTAGGGTAAGGGTTAGGGTTAGAGTACAGTTTAGTATATGACTACGGGTTAGGGTTAGTGTATGGGTTAGAATATGGGTTAGTGTTAGGATATGGCTTAGGATTAGGGTACTGGTTAGGGTTAGGGTTAGGGTTAGGGATAGGCTTCAGGTATGGGTTAGGGTATGACTAAGGATTAGGGTTGGGTATGGGTTAGGGTATGGGTTAGGGTTATGGTTTGGATTAGGGTTACAGTACGGGTTAGTGTTAGGGTACAGGTAGGTTTAGGATACGTATTAGGGTTAGTGTATGGGTTAGGTTTAGGCTACAGTTTGCTGTGCGGCTACGAGTTAGTGTTATGTTACATGTTCGGGTATGGGTTAGTGTGAGGATATGGGGTAGGGTTGGGTTTAGGCTTCGGGTAGAGGTTAGGGTACAGGTTAAGGTACGGTTACGTGTTAGGGTTAGGGTATGTTTTAGGATTAGGGTACCTGGTAGGGTTAGGGTATGGGTTAGGGTTAGGGTTTGGGTTACGGTACTGGTTAGGTTTAGGGTACAGGATAGGGTACAGCTACGTGTTAGGGTTAGTGTACAGGTTAGGGTACGGGTTAAGGTTGGAGTATGGGTTAGGGTTATGGTACGGGTAGGGTTCGGGTTAGGGTTAGGATATAGGTTAGGGTTAGGGTACCGTTTAGTGTACAACTGTGAGTTAGGGTTAGTCTATGGGTTAGAGTATGGCTTAGTGTTAGGATACGGCTTAGGGTTAGGGTACTGGTTATGGTTAGGTTTAGCGTTAGGGTTAGGCTTCGGATATGGGTTAGGGTACAGGTTAGGGTATGGCTAAGTATTAGGGTTACTGTGTGGGGTAGGGTATGTGTTAGGTTTAGTGTTCAGGTTAGGGTTAGTGTACTGGGTAGGGTAGATTACAGGATAGGGTGCAGCTACGTGTTAGTGTTAGGGTACAGGTTAGAGTACGGGTTAGGGTTAGGGTTTGGATTACTGTTAGGGTACAGGTTAGGATTAGGGTACAGGATAGGTTTAGGGTACGTGTTAGGGTTAGGGCACAGGTTATGGTACGGGATAGGTTTAGGGTTAGGTTTAGGGTACCAGTGAGGGTTAGGGTACAGAGTAGGGTAGAGCTACGTGTTACTGTTAGGGTACAGGTAAGGGGACAGGTTAGGGTGTGTGTATGGGTTAGGGTTACTGTATGGGTTAGCGTTAGGGTATGGTGCAGAGTTAGGGTACAGGTTAGGGTTAGGGTTAGGGCACGGATAGGGTTAGGGTACAGTTTAGGGTACAGCTACAAGTTAGGGTTAGTGTAATTGTTAGGGTATGGGTTAGTGTTAGGATATGGCTTAGGATTAGGGTACTGGTTAGGGTAAGGTTTAGGGTTAGGGTTAGGGTTCGGGTATGGGTTAGGGTACAGGTTAGGGTATGGCTACGAGTTAGGGTTCGGGTATGGGTTAGGGTTAGTGTTAGGGTTAGGATACAGATGAGGTTTATGGTACGGGGTAGGGCTAGGGTATGGGTTAGTGTTAGTATATGGGTTAGGATTAGGGTACGGGTACGGGTTAGGTTTAGGTTTAGGCTTCAGGTAGAGGTTAGGGTACAGGTTAGGGTATGGTAATGTGTTAGGGTTAGGGTATGTATTAGGGTATGTGTTAGGGGTAGAGTACATGTTAGGGTTATGGTACGGGAAAGGGTGAGGGTACAGGTTAGGGTACAGGTTAGGGTTAGGGTACTGGTTAGGGTTAGGGTACAGGATAGGGTACAGCTATGTGTTACAGTTAGGCTACAGATTAGGGTACAGTTTAGGGTTGGGGTATGGATTAGGATTAGGGTACGGGTTAGTGTTAGGTTACAGGGTAGGGTAAGGGTTAGAGTTAGGGTTAGGGTACACATTAGGGTTAGGGTACAGTTTAGTGTACGGCTACGGGTTAGGGTTAGTGTATGGTTTAGGGTACGGGTTAGTGTTAGGATACGGGCTAGGATTAGGGTACGGGTATGGGTACGGGTTAGCATAGGGTACCGGTTAGGTTTAGGATACCATATGGGGCATAGCTATGTGTTAAGGTTAGGGTACTGGTTAGGATTAGAGTACAGTATAGGGTAGAGCTACATGTTCGTGTTAGGGTACAGGTTAGGGGACGCGTTAGGCTTTGTGTATGGCTTAGGGTAATGGTACAGTTTAGCATTAGGGTACAGTGTAGGGTTTGGGTACAAGTTAGGGTTAGGGTTTGGGTTAGGGCATGGGTTAGGGTTAGGGTACAGTTAGGTGTACCTCTATGGGTTAGGGTTAGTGTACACGTTAGGGTATGGGTTAGTGTTAGGATATGGCTTAGTATTAGGGTACTGGTTAGGGTTAGGGTTAGTGTTAGGGTATGGGTTAGGGTACAGGTTAGGGTATGGCTATGGGTTAGGGTTCGGGTATGGGTTAGGGTTAGTGTTAGGGTTAGGATATGGGTGAGGTTTAGGGTACGGGGTACGGTTATGGTACGGGTTATTGTTAGTATACAGGTTAGGATTAGGAGATGGGTTAGGGTACGGGTTAGTGTTAGGGTTAGGGTTTGGGTAGAGGTAAGGGTACAGGTTAGGGTACGGTAACGTATTAGGGTATGTTTTAGGGTATATGTTAGGGTTAGAGTACGTGTTAGGGTTATGGTACGGGGAAGGGTATGGGTACGGGTTAGAGTTAGTTTAGGATTAGAGTACCGGTTAGGGTTGGGGTAGAGCTACGTGTTATGGTTAGGGTACACTTTTGGGTAGGGGTTAGGGTTGGGGTACAAATTAAGATTAGGGTATGGGTTAGGTTTAGGTTACGGGGTACGGTACGGGGTAGGGTACGGGTTAGGGTTAGGGTACGGGTTAAGGTTAGGGTACAGTTTAGTGTACGGCTATGGGTTAGGGTTAATGTATGGGTTAGGGTATGGGTTAGTGTTAGTATACGGCTTAGGATTAGGGTACTCGTTAGGGTTAGGGTTAGGGTTAGGGTAGAGTTTTGTGTACGGATAAGAGTTAGGGTTAAGGTACATTTTAGGTTATGGGTTAGGGCTAGGATACAGCTTAGGATTAGGGTACTGGTTAGGGTAAGGGTTAGGGTTAGGGTTCGGGCATGGGTTAGGGTACAGGTTAGGGTACAGCTATGGGTTAGGGTTCAGGTATGGGTTAGGGTTAGGTTTAGGGTTAGGATATGGGTTAGGGTTAAGGCACGGGGTAGGGTTAGGGTATGGTTTAGTGTTAGGATACGTGTTAGGATTAGGGTATGCGTTAGGGTTAGGTTTAGGATAAGGGTTAGGCTTCAGGTACGGATTAGGGTACAGGTTAGGGTATGGTTACGTGTCATGGTTAGGGTATGTTTTAGGGTACATGTTAGGGTTAGAGTCTGTGTGTTAGGGAAAGGGTAAGGGTTAGGGTACGGGTTAGGGTGAGCGTTAGGGTTACAGTACCAGTTAGGGGTAAGATACAGGATAGGTTACAAGTACGTGCTATGGCTAGGTTACCTGTTAGGGTACGGGTTAAGGTTGGAGTACGGATTAGGGTACAGGCAGGGTACGGGTTAGGGTTAGGGTACAGTTTAGTATACGACTACAGGTTAGGGTTAGTGTACAGGTTAGAATATGGGTTAGTGTTAGGATATGGCTTAGGATTAGGATACTGTTTAGGGTTAGGGTTAGGGTTACGGATAGGCTTCAGGTATGGGTTAGGGTACAGGTTAGGGTATGACTAAGGATTAAGGTTGGGTGTGGGTTAGGGTTATGGTTTGGATTAGGGTTACAGTACGGGTTAGGGTTAGGGTACAGATAGGTTTAGGATACATGTTAGGGTTAGTGTACGGGTTAGGGTTAGGCTACAGTTTACTGTACGGCTACAAGTTAGTGTTACGTTACATGTTAGGGTATGGGTTAGTGTGAGGATACGGGGTAGGGTTGGGGTTAGGCTTTGGGTAGAGCTTAGGGTACAGGTTGGGGTACGTTTACATGTTAAGGTTAGGGTATGTTTTAGGATACATGTTAGAGTTAGAGTACGTGTTAGGGTTAGGGTGTGGGGAAGGGTTAGGGTATGGAATAGAGTATGGGTTAGGGTTAGAGTACAGGGCAGGGTTAGGGTATGGGTTAGGGTATGGGTTAGGGTACGGGTTAGGGTTAGGGTACACTTTAGTGTATGGCTATGAATTAGGGTCAGGGTAAGTGTTAGGGTACTGGGTAAGTTAGGGTAAGTTAGGGTACTGGTAGTGTTAGGATACATGTTAGGGTTAGGGTACGGGTTAGGGTTAGGATAGGGTTTAGGGTTAGGCCTCGGGTAGGGATTAGGGTACAGGTTAGGGAATGGTTACTTGTTAGGGTTTGGGTCTGTTTTAGGGTACGTGTTAATGTTATGTTACGTGTTAGGATTAGGGTACATGGTAAGGTTAGGGTACGTGTTAGGGTACGGGTTAGGGTTATGGTTAGGTTTAGGGTACAGGTGAGGGTTAGGGTATAGGATAGGGTACAGCTACGTTTACTGTTAGGGTACAGGTTAGGGGATGGATAAGTATTTGGGTACGGGTTAGGGTTACGGTACGGGTTAGCATTAGGGTACGGTGCAGAGTTAGGGTACAGGTTAGGGTTAGGGTTAGGGTACAGTTTAGTGTACAGCTACAGGTTAGGGTTAGTGTATGTGTTAGGGTATGGGTTAGTGTTAGGATACATCTTAGGATTAGGGTACTGGTTAGGGTAAGGATTAGGGTTAGGGTTAAGGTATGGGTTAGGGTACAGGTTAGGCTACGGCTACAGGTTAGGGTTCGGGTCTGGTTTAGCGTTAGTGTTAGGGTTAGAATACGCATGAGGTTTAGGGTATGGGGTAGGGTTAGGGTATGGGTTAGTGTTAGTATATGGATTAGGATTAAGGTATGGGTACGGGTACGGGTTAGGGTTAGGGTTCGGATAGAGGTTAGGGTACAGGTTAGGGTACAGTAACGTGTTAGGGTTAGGGTATGTTTTAGGGTATGAGTTAATGTTAGAGTATGTGTTAGGGTTTGGGTACAGGAAAGGGTGAGGGTACGGGTTAGGGTACGCGTTAGGGTTAGGGTACTGGTTAGGTTTAGGGTACAGGATAGGGTAGAGCTACTTGTTATGGTTAGGGTAAAGGTTAGGGTACGGTTTAGGGTTGGGGTACAGATTAGGATTAGAGTACGGGTTACGGTTAGTTTATGGGGTAGGGTTAGGGTTTGAGTTAGGGTACACATTAGGGTTAGGGTACAGTTTAGTGTATGGCTATGGGTTAGGGTTAGTGTATGGGTTAGGATATGTGTTAGTGTTGGGATATGGCTTAGGATTAGGGTACTGCTTAGGAAGTGTTAGGGATAGGGTTAGGGTTTGGGTATGGTTTAGGATACAAGGTAGGGTACGGCTAGGGGTTAGGTTTAGGGTATGCATTAGGGTTATGGATAGGTTTAGAATATGGGTGACAGTTAGCATACGGGTTAGGGTTAGGGTATGGGTTAGTGTTACATTTAGGGTTAGGGTATGGTTTAGGGATAGGATCCAGTTTAGCATATGGATACTAGTTAGGGTTAGGGTACATGTTTGGATATGGGTTAGTGTTAGGATATGGGTTAGGATTAGGGTACGGCTACAGGTACGGGTTAGGGTTAGAGTACCGGTTAGGGTTAGGATTATGGCATGGGTTAGGGTTAGGGTATGGGATAGGGTTAGGGTACGGGTTAGTGTTAGGGTTCAGTTAGCGTAAGGGTTAGGGTTAGGGTACAGTTTAGGGTATGGCTATGAGTTAGGATTAGGATGCCGGTTAGGGTATGGGTTACTGTTAGGATACGGGTGAGGATTAGGGTACAGTTTAGGGTATGGGCTAGGGTTAGGGTTAGGCTTCGAGTATGGCTTAGGGTACAGGTTATGGTATGGTTACTTGTTAGGGTTAGGGTATGTTTTAGGGTTAGGATTAGGGTAAGCGTTAGGTTTAGGGTACCGTTTAGTGTATGACTATGGTTTAGGGTGAGTGTACGGGTTAGAGTATGGGTAAGTGTTAGGATTCGGCTTAGGATTAGGGTACAGGTTAGGGTTAGGGTTAGGGTAAGGTTAGGCTTCTGGTATGGGTTAGGGTACAGGTTGAGGTACAGCTAAGGATTAGGGTTAGGGTATGGGTTAGAGTATCTGTTAGGGTTAGCGTTCGGGTTAGGGTTAGTGTACTGGGTAGGGGTAGGGTACTGGCATGGGTTAGGGTTAGGGTTAGTGTACCAGTTAGTGTTCATTTACAGGATAGGGTATAGCTATGTGTTGAGTTTAGGGTACAGGTTCAGGTATGGGTTAGGTTTAGGGTTTGAATTAGGGTTAGGGTACAGGTTAGGTTTAGGGTGCATGTTATGGTTATAGTTAGGGTTAGGGTATGGGTTAGTGTTAGGATACAGGTTAGGATCAGGTTACGGGATAGGGTTAGGGTTAGGGTTCGAGTAGAGGTTAGGGTACAGATTAGGGTACAGATACATGTTAGGGTTAGGGCATGTTTTAGGTTACATTTTAGAGTTAGAGTACGTGTTATGGTTAGGGTATGAGGAAGGGTTTGGGTAAGGGTTAAGGTTAGGCTTAGGGTTATGGTACAGGTTAGGGTTAGGGTACTGGATAGGGTAGAGCTACATGTTACATTTAGGGTACAAGTTAGGGTACAGTTTAGGGTTAGTGTACGGATTAGGATAACTGTACGGGTTAGGGTTAGATTACAGGGTAGGGTATGGGTTAGGGTTAGGGTTAGGGTATGCATTAGGGTTAGGGTACAGTTTAGTGTATGGCTACGGGTTAGGATTAGTGTACAGTTTAGGTTATGGGTTAGTGTTAGGATATGGCTTATGTTTAGAGTACTGGTTATGGTAAGGGTTAGGGTTAGGGTTTGGGTATGGGTTAAGGTACAGGCTAGGGTACAGCTTCGGTTTAGGGTTAGGGTATGGGTTAGGGTTAGGTATAGGTTTATTATATGGTTTAGGTTTAGGGTATGGTGTACGGTTAGGGCATTGTTTAGGGTTAGGTTTTGGGTTAGGTTATGGTTTAGGGTTAGGGTACATTTTAGCATATGGATACTAGTTAGGTTTAGGGTATGGGTTAGGGTATGGGTCAGTGTTAGGACACGGGTTAGGATTAGGGTATGGGTTAGGGCTAGGGTAGAGTTCAGTTTACGGATACGAATTAGGGTTAGGGTACGTGTTAGGGTATGGGTTAGTGTTAAGATACGGGTTAGGATTAGGGTACGGGTTAGGGTTAGGGTTAGGCTTATGGTACGGGTTAGGGTTAAGGTATGGGTTAGGGTTAGGATACAGAGTAGGGTTAGGGTACAGGGTAGTGTTAGGTTTAGTGTACAGGATAGGGTCCATCTACGTGTTAGGGTTAGGGTACAGGTGAGGGTAAGCTTTAGGGTTGGAGTATGGGTTAGGGATAGGGTATGGGGCAGGGTTAGGGTATTGGTTACTGTTAGGGTAAGGGTTAGGGTTAGGGTTTGGGTATGGGTTAGGGTGCAGGTTAGTGTACGGCTACGTGTTAGGGTTAAAGTATGGGTTAGGGTACTGGTTAGTGTTAGGAAACGTGATAGGATTAGGGTACAGGTTAGGGTTAGGGTACAGGTGAGGGTTAGGCTTCAGGTAGGGGTTAGGGTACAGGTTAGGGAATGGTTACCTGTTAGGGTTAGGGTATGTTTTAGGATACATGCTAGGAATAGGGTACATGTTAGGTTTATGGTACCTGGTAGGGTGAGGGTATGGGTTAGGGTTAGGGTTACGGTATTGGTTAGGGTTTGGGTAGAGCATAGGGTACAGCTATGTGTTATGGCTAGGGTACAGGTTAGGGTATGGGTTAAGGGTTAGGGTTAGGGTTAGGGTTTGGGCACAGGATAGGGTACAGGTTAGGGTACGGCTATGGGTTAGGGTTCAGGTATGGGTTAGGATACGGGTAAGGGTTAGGATATGGGGTAGGGTTAGGGTATGGGTTACTGTTAGGATATGGGTTAGGATTAGGGCATGGGTTACTGGTAGGGTTAGGGTTAGGGTTAGGCTTCGGGTAGGGCTTAGGGTACAGATTAGGTTATGGTTACATGTTAGGGTTAGTGTACCTGTTAGATTTAGGGTACGTGTAGTGTTATGGTACGGGTTAGGGTATGGGTTAGGGTTAGGGTAGGGGTTTGCTTTAGCTTACGGGGTAGAGTTAGGGTATGGGTTAGGGTTAGGTTTAGTGTACAGGATAGGGTACACCTATGTGTTAGTGTTAGGCTACAGGTTAGGGTACTGGTTAGGGTTAGGGTTAGGGTACAGGTTAGGATACGGTTTAGGGTTAGGGTACGGATTAGTGTTAGGGTACAGTTTATGTACGGCTATGAGTTAGGGTTAGGGTACGGGTTAGGGTATGGGTTAGTGTTAGGTTACGTGTTAGGATTAGGGTATGGGTTAGGGTTAGGTTTAGAGTTAGGGTTAGGCTTTGGGTAGGGATTAGGGTACAGATTAGGGTATAGTTACGTGCTAGGATAAGGGTATGTTTTAGGGTATGTGTTACGGTTAGCATTAGGGGTTAGGGTACAGGTTAGGGTATGGTTACATGTTAAGACTAGGGTATGTTTTAGGGTACGTGTTAGGGTTAGGGTACGTGTTAGGGTTAGGGTACGTGCTAGGATTAGTGTATGGGGTAGGGTCAGGTTACGGGTTAGTGTTAGGGTTAGGGTTAGGGTACGGTATAGGGTTAGCGTTACGGTACTGGATAGGGTAAAGGTACAGGATAGGGTACAGCTACGTGTTATGGTTAGGTTACAGGTTAGGGTACGGTTTAATGATGGAGTACGAGTTAGGGTTAGGGAACAGGTAGGGTTAGGGTTAGGGTACGGGTTAGGTTACAGTTTAATGTACTACTACGGGTTAGGGCTAGTGTCCGGGTTTGAGTACGGGTTAGTGTTAGGATACGGTTTAGGATTAGGATACTGATTAAGGTTAGGGTTAGGGTTAGGTTTCAAGTATGGGTTAGGGTATAGGTTAGGATACGACTAAGGATTAGGGTTAGGGTATGGGTTAGGGTACTTGTTAAGGTTAGCGTTCGGGTTAGGCTAAGGGTACCGGTTAGGTTTAGGGTACAGCTACGTGTTATTGTTCGGGTACAGGTTAGAGTACAGGTTAGGGTTAGGGTTTGGATTAGTGTTAGGGTACGGGTTAGGGTTAGGGGTACAGTTTAGTCTACGGGTATGAGTTAGCATTATGTTATGTGTTAGGGTACAGGTTAGTGTCAGAATACGGGTTAGGATAAGGGTACGTGTTAGGCTTAGAGTTAGGGTTAGGGTTCAGGTAGAGGTTAGGGTACAGGTTAGGGTACGGTTATGTATTAGGGTTAGGGTATGTTTTAGGGTACATGTTGGAGTTAGAGTATGAGTTATGGTTAGGGTACGGGGAAGGTTAGGGTACGGGTTAGTGTACGGGTTAGGGTTAGGGTTAGGGTTAGTGTTAGGATACAGGATAGGTTATAGCTACTGCTTAGGGTTAGGGTACAGGTTAGGGTACTGTTTAGGGTTAGGGTACGGGTTAGGGTACAGAGTAGGTTTAGGGTATGGAGTAGGTTTAGGTTTAGTGTACAGGATAGGGTACACCTACGTGTTAGGGTACAGGTTAGCGTATGGGTTAGGGTTGGAGTATGGGTTAGGTTTAGGGTATGGGTTAGGGATAGGGTACGGGTTCGGGTTAGGGTACGGGTTAGGGTACGGGTTCGGGTTAGGGTACGGGTTAGGGTACGGGTGTGGGTTAGGGTACGATTTAGGGTTAGGGTACAGTTTAGTGTATGGCTACAAGTTAGGGTTAGGGTACAGATTAGGGTACTGGTTAGTGTTAGGATACATGTTAGGATTAGGGTACAGGTTAGGGTAGGCTACGGTTTAGGATACAGTTTACAGAATGGTTACCTGTTAGGGTTAGGGTATGTTTTATGGTACGTGTTAGGGTTAAGGTATGCGTTAGGATTAGGGTACCTGGTAGGGTTAGTTTACGAGTTAGTGATAGGTTTAGGGTTATGGCACTAATTAGAGTTAGGGTACAGGATAGGATACAGCTATGTGTTATGGTTAGGGTACAGGTTAGGGTACAGGTTAAGGTTAGGGTTAGGGTTAGGTTTAGGGTTAGGGTTAGGTTTATGGTACTGCTGAGGGTTAGGGTACAGGATAGTGTAGAGGTATGTGTTACTGTTAGGGTACAGGTTAGGGGATGGGTTAGGGTTTGGGTATGGGTTATGTTTACGGTATGGGTTAGCATTAGGTTAAGGTGCAAAGTTAGGGTATAGGTTAGGGTTAGGTTTAGGGTTTGGGCATGGGTAGGGTTAGGGTAGAGTTTAGTGTATGGCTACGGGTTAGGGTTAGTGTACGTGTTAGGGTATGGGTTAGTGTTAGGATATGGCTTAGGATTAGTTTACTGGTTAGGGTAAGGGTTAGGGTTAGGGTTAGGGTTTGGGTATGGGTTAGGGTACAGGTTAGGGTACGGCTATGGGTTAGGGTTCACGTATGGGTTAGGGTTAGTGTTAGGGTTAGGGTTAGGGTACGGGTTAGTGTTAGTATACGGGTTAGGATTAGGGTACATGTACAGGTACGGGTATGGGTTAGGGTTAGGGTTCGGATAGAGATTAGGGTACAGTTTAGGGTACGGTAACGTGTTAGGGTTAGGGTATGTTTTAGGGTTAGGATTAGGGTTAGAGTATATGTTAGGATTAGGGTATGGGGAACGGTGAGGGTACAGGTTAGGGTACGGGCTAGGGTTAGGGTACCGGTTAGGGTTTTGGTACAAGATAGGGTAGAGCTATGTGTAACAGTTAGGGTACAGGTTAGGGTATGGGTTAGGGTTGTGGTATGGATTAGGATTAGGGTACGTGTTAGGGTTAGTTTAAGGGGTTAGGGTTAGGGTTAGGGTATGCTTTAGGTTTAGGGTACACGTTATGGTTAGGTTACAGATCAGTGTATGGCTATGCGTTAGGGTAGTGTATGGGTTAGGGTATGGTTTAGTGTTAGGATACGGCTTAGATTAAGTACTAGTTAGTAAGGGATAGGGTTAGGGTTTGGGTATGGGTTAGGATACAGGTTAGGGTATGGCTACAGGTTAGGTTTAGGGTATGGGTTAGGGTTACGGCACGGGTTAGTGTTAGGGTATGGGTTAGGTTTAGGATTAGGGTATGGTTTAGGGTTAGGGTGCACTTTAGCGTACGGATACTAGTTAGGGTTAGGGTACGTGTTTGGGTACGGGTTAGTGTTAGGATATGGGTTATGATTAGGGTATGGGCACGGGTATGGGTTAAGGTTAGGGTACCGGTTAGGGTTAGGATACAGTATTGGGTATAGCTAGGTGTTAGGGTTAGGGTACAGGTTAGGGTACGGGTTAGGATTAGGGTATGGGTTAGGGTTAGGGTACGGGTTAGGTTTAGTGTACGGGGTAGGGTTATGGTATGGGTTAGAGTTAGGTTTAGTGTACAGGATAGGGTACAGCTATGTGTTAGGGTTAGGGTACAGGTTAGGGTACAGGTTCGGGTGGGAGTATGGGTTAGGTTTAGGGTATGGTTTAGGGTTAGCATACGGCGTAGGGTTAGGGTACGGGTTAGGGTATGGGTTAGGTTTAGGGTATGGGTTAGTGTTAGGGTTCAGTTTAATGTATGGCTACGATTTAGGGTTAGGGTATGGGTTAGTGTTAGGTTACGTGTTAGGATTAGGCTACGGGTTAGGGTTAGGTTTAGGATTAGGTTTAGGGTTAGAGTTAGGCTTTGGGTAGGGGTAGGGTACAGGTTAGGGTATGGTTACGTGTTAGGGTATGTTTTAGGGTACGTGTTTGGCTTAGGGTACGTGTTAGGATTAGGGTACAGGCTAGGGTCAGGTTATGGGTTAGTGTTAGGGTTAGAGTTAGGGCACAGGTTAGGGTTAGGGTTAACGTTATGTTACTGGTTAGGGTTAAGGTACAGGATAGGATACAGCTACGTGTTATGGTTAGGTTACAGGTATGGGCACAGGTTAAGGTGGGAGTACAGGTTAGGGTCAGGGTATGAGTAGGGTTAGGGTTAGGGTACGGGTTAGGGTGAGGGTACAGTTTAGTGTACGACTATGGGTTAGCGTTAACGTACGGGTTTGAGTACGGGTTAGTGTTAGGATACAGCTTAGGATTAGGGTACTGATTAGGGTTAGGTTTAGGGTTAGTCTTCGGGTATAGGTTAGGGTACAGGTTAGGTTACAACTAAGGATTAGGGTTAGGGTATGGGTTAGGGTACATGTCAGGGTTAGCATTCGGGTTAAGGAACTGGTTAGGGTTAGGGTACAGTATAGGGAACAGTTACGTGTTAGTGTTAGGGTACAGGTTAGAGTACAGCTTAGGGTTAGGGTTTGTATTAGTGTTAGGGTACGGGTTAGGGTTAGGGTACAGTTTACTGTACGGCTATGAGTTAGGGTTATGTTACGGGTCAGGGTACAGGTTAGTGTGAGGGTACAGATTCAGATAAGGGTATATGTTAGGGTTAGGTTTAGGGTTAGGGTTCGGGTAGAGGTTAGGATACAGTTATGTTTTAGGGTTAGGGTATGTTTTACAGTATGTGTTAGAGTTAGAGTAAATGTTAGGGTTAGGGTACAGGGAAGGGTTAGGGTACGGGTTAAGGTTAGGATTAGGGTTAGTGTACTGGTTAGGGTTAGGGTACAGGATAAGGTAGAGCTAAGTGTTCCTGTTAGTGAACAGGTTAGGGTACGGGTACGGGTTAGGGTTAAGGTTAGCATTAGGTTACGAGTTAGGGTTAGGGTACAGGTTAGTGTTAGGGTTAGGGTTACAGCACGGGCTAGGGTTAGGGTATGGGATAGGGTTAGGGTACGGGTTAGGGTGAGGATTAGGGTTAGGGTACGGTTTAGGCTTAATGTACAGTTTAGTGTACGGCTATGAGTTAGGATTAGGGTACGGCTTAGTGTACGGGATAGTGTTAGGATATGGGTTAGGATTAGGGTATGGGTTAGGGTACGCCTTAGGGTTAAGTTTAGGCTTCGAGTATGGGTTAGGGTACAGGTTAGTGTATGGTTACGTGTTAGGGTTAGGATATGTTTTAGTGTACATGTTAGGGTTAGTATATGGGTTAGGATTATGGTACAGGGCAGGGTTAGGTTACCGGTTAGGGTTAGGGTTATGGTACCACTTAGGGTTAGGGTACAGGATAGGGTACAGCTACATGTTAAGGTTAGGGTACAGTTTACAGTATGGGTTAAAGTTGGAGTACAGGTTAGGGTTAGGGTATGAGTTAGGGTTAGTGTATCGTTTAGTGTACAACTATGGGTTAGAGTTAGTGTATGGGTTAGAGTATGGGTTAGTGTTACGATACGGCTTAGGATTAGGGTACAGGTTAGGGTTAGGGTTAGGGTAGGGTTATGCTTTGGGTATGAGATAGGGTACAGGTTAGGGTATGGCTAAGTATTAGGGTTAGGGTATGGGTTAGGATACGTGTTAGCATTAGCGTTTGGGTTAGGGTTAGTTTACCAGGTAGGGTACCGTTAGAGGTACGGGTACGGGTATGGGTTAGGGTACCAGTTAGGGTTAGGGTACAGGATAGGGTACAGCTACATGTTACATTTATGGTACAGGTTCGGGTATGGATTAGGGTTAGTGTTTAGATTAGGGTTAGGGTACGGGTTAGGTTTAGGGTACGTGTTAGGGTTAGTGTTAGGGTACATGTTAAGGTTAGGGTACAGTTTACTGTACAGCTGCAAGTTAGGGTTAGGTTATGGAATAGGGTAGAGGTTAGTCTTAGGATACGAGTTAGGATTAGGGTATGGGACAGGGTTAGGGTTAGAGTTAGGGAATGGGTACATTTTAGGGTACAGGCTAGGGTGTGACAATGGGTTAGGGTTAGGGTACGTGTTAAGGTATGGGTTGGTGTTAGTGTACGGGTTAGGGTTAGGGTTAGGTTTGGGTTAGGGTTAGGGTTAAAGAACGGGTACAGTTTAGGGTACATGTTAGGGTACAATAATGGGTTAGGGTTAGGGTATGTGTTAGGGTATGGGTTAGTGTTCGTGTATGTGTTAGGATTAGGATATGGGTTAGGGTAAGGGTTAGCATAAGAGTTAGGGTTAGGGTTAGGGAACGGGTATGGTTTAGGGTACAGGTTAGGGTGCGGGTTAGTGTTAGTGTGTGGGTTAGGATTAGGGTATGGGTTAGGGTAAGGCTTAGGGTAAAGTTTAGGGTTAGGGTTAGGGTTAGGGCTTGGGTTAGGGAACGGGTATAGTTTAGGGTACAGGTTAGGGTATGGCAACGGGTTAGTGTTAGTGTAAGGGTTAGGGTTAGGGTATGGGTTAAGGTTCAGGTTAGGTTACGCGTTAGGGTTAGTGTACAGTTTAGTGTACGGCTGCAGGTTAGTGTTAGTGTATGGTTTAGGATACGGGTTAGTGTTAGGATATGGTTTAGAATTAGGGTACTGGTTCATGTAAGGGTTAGGGTTAGGGTTTGGATATGGGTTAGGGTACAGGTTAGGGTACAGCTATGGGTTAGGTTTAGGGTATGGGTTAGTGTTAGGGATAGGGTTAGGATACCTTTTAAGGTTTGCGTACGTGGTAGGGTTAGGGTATGGGTTAGGGTTAGGTTTAGGGTTATGGTACGGTTTAGGGTTAGGGTACATTTTAGCGTACGGATACTAGTTAGGGTTAGGTTATGGGTTAGTGTTAAGATACGGGTTTGGATTACGGTACAGGTTAGGGTTAGGTTATAGTTCAGTGTACGGATACAAATTAGGGTTTGGGTACGTGTTAGGGTGTGGGTTAGTGTCAGGATACGGGTTAGAATTAGAGTATGGGTATGGGTACAGGTTAGAGTTAGGGTTACGGTATCTGTTAGGGTTAGGATACAGGTTAGGGTATAGCTACGTGTTACTGTTAGAATACAGGGTAGGGTACGGGTTAGGGTTAGGTTACGGGTTAGGGCTAGTGTGCGGGCTAGGGTTAGGGTACGGGTTAGGGTTAGTGTACAGAATAGGGTACAGCTAGGTGTTAGGGTTAGGGTACATGTTAGGTTATGGGTTAGGGTTGGAGTACGTGTTCTGTTTAGGGTATGGGTTAGGGATAGGGAATAGGGTAGTGTTAGGGGATGGGTTAGGTTTAATGTACGGGTTAAGTTTAGGGTGCAGTTTAGTGTACAGCTAAGAATTAGCATTAGGGTAGCTGTTAGTGTACAAGTTAGTGTTAGGATATGGTTTAGGATTAGGATACGGGTTAGGGTATGGTTTAGGGTTAGGGTTAGACTTCAGGCAGGGAATAGGGTATAGGTTAGGGTATCGTTCCGTGTTAGGGTTAAGATATGTTTTAGGGTGCATGTTAGGGTTAGGCTATGTGTTAGGATTAGGTTACGGGGAAGGGTTACGGTACGGCTTAGAGTTTGGGTTAGGGTTATGGTACTGGTTAGTGTTAGGGTACAGGATAGGGTATAGCTACGTGTGATGGTTAGGGTACAGGTTAGGGTACGGTTTAAGGTTGGAGAACGTGTTAGATTTAGGGTATGGGTTAGGGTTAGGGTACGAGTTAGGGTTAGGGTACCATTTAATGTATGTTTAGTTAGGGTTAGTGTATGGGTTAAAGTACAGGTTAGTGTTAGGATACGGTTTAGGATTAGGGTACTGGTTAGGGTTAAGGTTAGGGTTAGTGTTAGGATTCGGGTATGGGTTAGGGTACAGGTTAGGGTATGGTTTAGGGTACGTGTTAGGGTTAGCATTGGGTTAGGGTTAGGGTACGGGGAACAGTACGGGTATGGGGTAGGTTTAGGGTTAGGGTTAGGGTTAGGTTTCGGGTAGAGTTTAGGGTACAGGTTAGGGTATGGTTTCGTGTTAGGGCTAGGGTATGTTTTAGGGTATGTGTTAGGGTTAGAGTATGTGTTAGGGTTAGGTTACGGGGAAGGGTTAGGGTAGAGGTACAGGGTTGGCTTATGGTTAGGGTACCCATTAGGGTTAGTGTATAGGATAGTGTAAAGCTACGTGTTACTGTTAGGGTACAGGTTAGGATACGGGTTAGGGTTAGGGTATGGGCTAGGTTTACAGTACGGTTTAGCATTAGGGTATGGGGTAGGGTTAGGGTACATGTTAGGGTTAGGGTTAGGGCACAGGTTAGGGTTAGTGTGCAGTTTAGCATATGTCTATGGGTTAGGGTTAATATATGTGTTAGGGTACAGGTTAGTATTAGGACATGGCTTAGGATTAGGGTACTGGTTAGGGTAAGGGTTAGGGCTAGGGTTTTTGTACGGGTTAGGGTACAGGTTAGGGTATGGCTACGGGTTAGGGTTAGCTTTAGGGTTAGGGTATGGTTTAGGGTTAGGGTACAGCTGAGCATACAGATACTAGTTAGGGTTTGGGTATGGTTTAGAGTATGGTTTAGTGTTAGGATACGGGTTAGGATTAGGGTACATTTTAGGGTTAGGGTCCTGTTCAGTGTATGGATACGAATTAGGGTTAGGGTACGTGTTTGGGTAAGGTTTAGTGTTAGGATATGGGTTAGGATTAGGGTACAGTTACGGGTACAGTTACGGGTATGGGTTAGGGTACCGGTTAGGGTTAGGATACAGGATAGGTTATAGCTATATGTTAGGGTTAGGGTACAGGTTAGTGTACGGGTTAGGGTTAGTGTTAGGGTATGGGGTAGTGTTAGGGCACGGGTAAGTGTTAGGCTTAGTGTACAGGATAGGGTACAGCTATGTGTTAGGGTTAGGGTACAGGTTAGGGTATGTGTTAAGGTTGGAGTACGTGTTAGGGATAGTGTATAGGTTAGGGATAGGGTATGCGGTAGGGTTAGGGTACGGGTTAGGGTTAGGGTACGTGTCAGGGTACATGTAAGGGTACGGCTATGGGTTAGGGTTAGTGTTCGGGTAGAGGTTAGGGTACAGGTTAGGGTACGGTTACGTGTTAGGTTTAGGGTATGTTTTAGGGTACATGTTAGAGTTACAGTCCATGTTAGGGTTAGAGTACAGGGAAGGGTTAGGGTATGGGTTAGGGTATGGGTATGGGTTAGGGTTAGGATACAGGTTAGGGTTAGATTATGGGATAGGGTTAGGGCACGGGTTAGTGTTAGGATACGGGTTATGATTAGGGTATGGGTTAGGGTTAGGATTAGGGTTAGGGTTAGCGTTTGGGTAGAGGTTAAGCTAGAGGTTAGGGTACGGTTACATATTAGGTTTAGGGTATGTTTTAGGGTACGTGTTAGGGTTAGAGTATGTGTTAGGTTTAGAGCACAGGGAAGGGTTAGGGTACTGCTTACGGTTAGGGTTATCGTTAGGGTATTGGATAGGGTTAGGGTACAGGTTAGGGTAGAGCTATGTGTTACAGTTAGGATACAGGTTAGGGTACGGGTTAGGGTTGGGGTATGGTTTAGGGTTAGGCTACGTGTTAGGGTTAGGGTACAGGGTAGGGTTAGGATACAGGTTAGGGTTAGGGTTAGGTTTAGGATACAGGTTAGGGTACAGTTTATTGTACGTCTACGAGTTAGGGTTAGGGTATGTGTTAGTGTTAGGATATGGGTTAGGGTTATGGTATGGGTTAGGTTTAGGGTACGGGTTAGGGTTAGCGTTAGATTTCAGGTTAGGATTAGGGTATAGTTTAGTGTACGGCTATGGGTTAGGTTTAGGGTATGGATTAGGGTTAAGTTTAGGGTACGTGTTAGGGCTAGGGTACAGTTTAGGGTGCGGAGGAAGGGTGTCCTGAAGGGAGTGGCTTGGGGTCAGGAGGCAGTGGAGATTGTGTTCCGTGGGAGAGGCTTGCACACCTGTGACATTTCGTCCTCGGGGTCAGCACGGCATCACGGATCCACCATCTGTCCATTTGTATGTTCCTTCTTCGCTCACTCATTCCCTGCTCATTCATTCATTCACCCTCTTGATCCGTGACTTGAGGAGTTATTAAGGGTGTACTCTCTGCAGCAAAACACACAACGCAGAGGGCCTGAGAGATCTGGCCATTAGTAAGACTCAGGCCTGCTCAGCGCGTCACTCACGGTGCACCCGGGAGTGAACTGTGCACCAGGGCGGGGGCTCCAGGGGGACAAGAAGACCATGGAACTGGGGTGCCGCCGCTTCCCGCCTGCTCTCCCTCAGGCTCCCTGGCCTTCCCTCATCCCTGTGGCACAGCTCTGTGTTTGGTCACCCTTTGTGTGGTAGAGGCCTGGAGGAGATGTTCAGCGTCCTCATGGGAGGATCCTGCTGCCACAGAGCACCTGGGACTCTGAATCCATGTTCACCAAGGGGAATACTCTGGAACTTTCTAACTCTCCAGGCCCCAAAAGCCTGGGAGCTTGGCTGGGCTCCTGTACCCACTTCTTATGCAGTCTCCCTGGATCCCCCATCCCATCACAGTGAAGATCCAGAAGGCCTTATGTGAGGCCCTTTCCAGTGTGGGCAGCACCAGGGCCCTGGGGTCTTCCAGGCTCAGAGCATCTCTGAGTGTGTTCCAGTGTAGTGAGAAATTGACAGTTTTCACACAGTGTAGAACAAGCCTGGCTGTTATTTATGGTTTGTGTTGTATGTGATTTTTCATGGTCTTGGAGAGTCCTGTCATTTTTTTGATGCATCAGCACATTTGCCCACAGCACATGCTTGAGTCCACAGGCTCAGGGGTATTCCTGGGTTCTCTGGTCAGGAAGGCCCAGTCAGACTGGAGAGGAGACTGACCACACCCAAGGCCTGGTCCTTGTCAGGCAGAGGGCAGGAGAGAGTCCAGTTGAGGCAGGATTGAGGCTCATTCCAGGAGGGTCATCCTGACTGTGGTCTAAAGAGATGCTGCTGCTTCTGAGCATATTTTTTTCTAGAGGAGAAAAACAGAGATGTTGTAGAGAGCATGACTTGGACTAACAGGCAAAGGCAAGTCAGTGCAGGCCTGCGAGAGGAGGATAATGTCTCCCAGATCTTTATGGACTGTAGACCTAGCACCTCCCCAATCAGCCCCAGGTGGAGCAGAATTAAGACATACAAGAAGTGGACTTGGGTCAGACTGCAGCTTTGTGATTGTGCACAGAGACGGCTGACTGTTTCCCAAATCCAGGGTTCTAGAACTGGGGCCTCTGGAAGGCATAGGCATTCAGGAATATGGTGAAGTGCTTATGGAAGAGTAGATAGCAAAATGTAAGCCTCAGCCCAGAGCAAGATACCATGCAAGATAACACAAGACCCCCAGTCCAGAAGTAGCACAGACATGACCTGCAACTGACACTCAGACTTGCTTCTCCCACGAGCGGCTGAGGCAGCAGAAGGCTTGGCTGAGGCAGCTGAGCAGGCTGGGTCTGTACCCCACGACTGGCAGGGCAGAGCGTGCTTGAGCCTTCAACTAGCCTCTGTGACAGATGCAGGGCTGTGACCATCTTTATTTCCCAGGGACCATCTGCTGTCTCCTCATTCTTGGGGAGGCTGAAACAAAAACAAACTTTATGAAATTACCTGAGCTTTTGTGTGTATGTGTGTGTATTACGTGAGTGTGCACAAGCATGTGCATGTTTGTGCTGTCTGCGCACAGGTCTGTGTACACCTGAGTGCATGTGAGTGTGTTTACGTGCAGGCAGGCACATATGTGTGTATGCACGTGTTTTTGCATGTGCAGCACGTGTGATTGTGTGCATGTGACTGCAGTGCATCTTTGCATGTGTGTGTGTACATGTGTGTGAATGCAGGTATGCTTGGGCATGTACGTGCACATGTGTGTGTACGCATGCATGCTGTGGGGGGATGAGGAAGGCATGGAGTTGTTGCTTTCTGGTGCCACCTTCCCCCACCCTCCCTTTTGCTGTTGCCTCAGTGCTGTGTGGTGAAGTGTAGAGACTCAAAAGGAGGATCACTACCCCCTACTGTGAGCGATCTGTCTGCTCATCCTCATGGTCACCCATCTGTCCAGTAAACATCCCTGAGCCTGTGTCATGTGCTGGGGCCTGGGGTCCACAGTGAAGCAGGCATGTGCTCTCAGCTCTGCTCGGCCCAGCCGGGCATGGGGCAGAGGAGCTGCAGGCCAGGTGTGTCTGCGGAGGGAGAGGTTACCTCTGGCTGGTGAGTCAGCGGAGGTGGCAGCTGAGCTGAACTGAAGGAGCGGGGTGGACGGAGCTCGCTCTAGAGGAGGGTGGGGGCAGGGGGCAGGGGAAGGGGCTGGGTGCCTGGCTCGCAGGGAGGACGCATCACAGAGGGGCTGCAAGGGTGGCCAAACAGCTAGCTTTGACTTCGTTTTATACACAGAGAGAACAGCTTTGGAACCAGAGTGACAGGATCAGGCCCACACTTTTCCTCTGGTGGCGGCTGAGGGGTTTGATGGCAGAAGAGAGAAGATGGGCCGAGGAACAGTGGTGATGGTAGGGGCTGTGCCTCTGCCAGGCTTCCAGCCTCTTTGTGGTGGTCCCTTGGGTCCACAAGGTTAGCAAGCACCTTGCGTGAGGCCGGAATGGGGCTTCCTCTTCATTCCCTCTTTCCCAGAAGTAAACGCAACACAGTTTGGAGTTGATGAGACTGAGGGGGCCATCTTGCGGGAAAGGCAAGCGTCAGCATTGGCTGGGGTGCCCGCCCGGGGACAAGGGGGACGCTGAGCCAGACTTGCAGACCCCAGGGAAGGACACAGTGTGCTCAGAGAGGCAGGGAGAGTCAGGAGAGCCAGGTGTGCAGAGAAGGCTCAGCCGAGGGGGCCCTGGGGGCTCAGGCACTCAGGGAGTGAGGGGAGGGGCGGCCAGACAGCCGTGAACGAGGCCCAGGGGTGCTGTGTGCAGGGCGGACACACAGGGCCCGAGGCTGTTCTGTAGGGAAGGTCTCCCAGCTGCAGTGGGCTCTGGAAATTGTCTGCGGGTTGCCGCGCCTCCTGGGTCTCTCCGGCCCAGGCCTCAGCCGGGAGCTGCCTGTCCAGCCTGCCCCGGCTCCACCTCCAGACTGCGCAAGGCTGGGCGGGTGGGACGGGCTCCTCGTGCCTCGGTTGCCATGACCTGTGACGTTTCCTTTCCAGTTGCCAGATTCATTAGAAGGTTATGTAGTTTGTTGCGTTGTATTGCGCCGCCCGTTGGCTTAGGGAAGAACTGCCCTTGTAGGTTGGCCTGCCAGGTGTGCTACTTCAGAGCCTCCATCTGACATACTCTTCCCGGCCCAAAATGCAAACACAGCACACACTCCCTGTCTGGTCTGGGAATGATGACACCTCACCTCTCGCCCCTCCTGCCCTGTCCTGCCCGCACTCCAACCTCCTGGACACTTCGGTTCCCCATCTAACTCCCGACCCCTCCAGCTGGCTGGGGACAGGCAGCCTCATGAGACAGTGCACACAAAGTTTTCTGGCCGGGCCTTGAGGACGGGGACCAGGTCCCACCTGTGCCAAGGAAGCAGGCGTCTCACCCAGATTTGCCTCCGGGCTCTTGAAGGTGGACTGAAGGCCAGACAGTCCAGAGGCCAAGGGCCCCAGAGGAGGAGGGTGTGGGCCCGGGTAGACCAGGAGCAGCTGCCCCTCTGGTCAGGAGAGTCCAACAGCCCAGGGCTTTCTGGTTCCTGGGGGGAGGAGAGGGCAGAGGCAGTGGGGACCCAAAGACAGGTCCTGCTTCACCTCTGGATGGATCCACTTAGCTGAGCCCAGGAGCCCTGGGTGGAGGGCCAGACCCTGGGGTGTATCCACCTGCCAGGAGAAGGCTGTCCCCCTTCTCTCTTCAGTGGCCTGAACCCGCCTGTGTCTCTGGGAGCCCAAGCAGGTCTCGTAGGCAGCCACCCCGGGGGTGGATGTGAGGCTTCAGGACTGGTGGCCCATCTGCCTCGGAGGAGACACAGTCAACAACCCCTGGACACCTCCCTGAGTCTGGAGCCTTATCCCTTATGTTGGTCCCAGCCCTTCCTGGCGTGCTGTCAGGAGGGTACAAGAGTGGCACCAAGCCACATCTCACCCCAGCTGCCCCCCCGCCCCCTCTTCAGTCTCCCATTTCCCACCCAGCCCTGACCCAGCAGCAGCCCTGCCCCGGGCCAGCCTCAGGTGTCTCTGGGCCTGGAGCTTGCCTTGCCCCTGTGGACTTCGTCTCTAGAGCCTCGGGGCTCCCTGCAGAACAGCGTGGCTCTCGCTCTAGTTTTCTGGCCTGCTTTAGACTTTTCTCCACTTTTTAAGCCTCTTGGCTAACTTGGAAGAAAATTGAGCATGAATTGGCTCATCAGGCAAGCTGATGTTTCTGCTGTGGATCTCCAGCCGGCCTTGTTGGTCAGTTAACTCTATCAGCTGCCCTGGCATGGTGAAACAGCTCTTTTCCAATTTGGCATTATCCGTGGCTTCTGAAAGTGTAAAATCAGAGTTGACAACCCAAACCGCCCTGATGCAGCCTGTCATTCCCTCCATGTTCATTAGCTCAGATGCCCCCCTCCCGCTCCCTGCGTGGGACCAGAGTGTGGAGGTGAGGCTGGGGGCAAGGAGGGGATCGAGCCCAGCAGAGAAATCCCTCATTTTACCTGTTTTGACTTTTGGCGTTTAATCCGACACTGGTTAACTGGGTCTGTTTTCTTGTCTGCTTCCTCCCCCTTCCCTCCTGCTGCGCCCCTCCCGTGGACCCCACTCTGCCTCTGTCCTGTGGGCTGGGCCTCCAGTGGGTGCATCAGTTACAATGATATGTTTGAGATGCTGAAACACATGTCCCTGCCCCTGGGGCTGGGGAAGAAATGCCCTGCTCTAGTTGCATACGAGGTAGACCCCACGCCCACACCCTGCAGGCTGTCTGTGCTGCGGCCGGGCTCCTGTGTCTCTTCTGGGACTTGTCCATCTGTTTGTCTGCTGCTGTGCTGTCTCACTGTTTCTTTCTTTTCTCTGCCCCTACCATCTCTGCTTCCTTCCCAAACAAAGGGAAGCAGACACCACGAGGTGTCTCTGCACTGGCCCCTTGTCCCCCAGGGCTGCTCCTCTGAGCCCCCGGGGAGGCTCAGGAACATGGAGCAGGAGCCCACCATCTGCCTCTTCTCCTTCCCTTCTCTTCCCTAGAAAGGAGGGGACAGACCAGCTTTTTTGACAGAGCCTGTTTTTGTTCTGAGCTCAGGACCACACTCTGCTCCTCTGTCCCCTAAGCCCCTGATGTGGGTGGAGTTGTCTAGCCCTGAGGGTCTGACCCTGGGGGAGCAGCGGCCTGCAAGGCCTCTGCAGGTTGCACCTGAGGAGCCTGCCCCCAGCCCCACATGTGCAGAACTTCCCGGGCTGGGGAGGGAGTGTTTTCTCTAGGGCTTCATGGGTTCATGGAGCCTTAAGAAGGAAGGGTGCTGGAGAGAGGCATCCTGACTTCATTCCTGGGGCTCCAGAGGGCCCTGCAGGATGAGAACAGCCTCTGGGGCCTGGGTGGTCCCATGTCCCTTCCAGCCTGCTGCTGAGGGCCCAGCAGGCTGAGCTGCAAGGAGGGGGGTAAACTGAGGACACCGCCAGGCCTCTCTCCCGAGTGGGCGAGCAGGCCACATGGCCCCATCCGCAAGCCTGCTCCCACCTGCACCTGCATCCTCCGTCACCCGCTTGGTGAGTAAGCACCTTCTATCCCTCCAGCGCTCCACCCTCTCAAGAGCCCTCCTGCAGCCCTCAGTGCTCCCGAAACTCAGCCAGCATGTGTCTGGGGCCTGACTGCTGTCTCCCTCTCTGAGCAGGCTTCCCACCAGAGCTTTCATCTTTCTGATTCTGTTCACGCTGTCTGTCTCTGTGCTCCGATTCTGGGCTTGCATCTATCCCCTGGCTCAGCACAGCCTCTAGGAGCTAAGTGGCTCCTCCAGGCGATATGCAGACGTCTTCCTTGGTCCTCCCCTGCCCGACATGTGAGTCGAGCCTGCCTGGAGGCCCTGCATGAAAGGCTGTAGCTTCGTCCCCAAGGAGAGCTGTGTCCACACTGACACCTGGGGCCAGGGTGGGCAGCCAGGGCTGTGACGGGGTAGCCTTTGGAGTTCCTCCCCAGGTGTGCTGGCCAACTCCAAGGTTCTGGCAGTGAAGAGACCAGGTGAGGCCTCATGGTGGGTGGAAGTGGATGGGCTTGGTGAGCTGGGGAGGGTCCAGGAGATGCACAGAGCGCCATGTCCAAGAGGGTCTAGGCCCAGGCAGAGACTCCTGTCTGTTTGCCCTGGTCTTGCCCCTCTGCTGCTCCCTGAGATTCCTGGCTCTCTGGGGCCTGGGCAGGCAGAAGGGGCTCTGGTAAAGGTGCCCCGGACGGAGCTCTCCTCTCTTGGAAAACACCTGCTTGCCCCTCCTTCCCGCTGGCCCCTGACTCCCTGACTCTCCCCTGGCGTGGAACCCCTCTGCCTCTCCCACTGCCATCGGTGCTGGTCTGCAGGGACACCATGCTCTGGGAAGCTGTGTGTGTCACACAGGTGACCAGCAAGGTCCTAGGACCATGATTGGAGGTACTAAGTGGGGCTTTGCCAGCATTAGGGGACAGAGTCTGGGCTCGTGTCTCTAGCCACCTGCCCTCCATCAGGCTGAAGACCGGATTTGGTGCCAGGATGCTGGGGGCAGGCCTGGGGGCAGAGTGGCCCTACCCAGAGAAGGGACAGAGAGGCTGCCCTGTCACAGGGTGCAGGCTTGGCAGAGGGCAGGCAGACCCCAGGGAGGGGCCCTGTGCCCCCACCTTTAGCTCCCATCCTGGATGGGAGAGGACAGGGGGCTCACAGTGCCCTGAGAGCTCTACTTGGCAGGTGAGGTGGCCCCCCGATGCTCAGGATGTTCCAGACACACCTGAGACCCTTTTCCTCCTGGAGATCGCATAAGTTCTCAGAGCCTCAGGGACACACCTGTCTCCAGCTGCTCTGTCCTGGAAAATGGAAGAGAGGAAAGGGGGCTGTTCTCTTGATGGGGAAACAGGGAGCAAGCTTGCAGGGCTCCCAGTCTGGTCCGAGCACTTGTGTTCCTGTGGGATGGCCCTGGGTCCCCAGGCAGCTGGCTGAGCCTGAGGCCCTGTTCAGTCACATCTGTTTGGGTCCTTCCCCTTGGAAGGAGCTGCTGTCTAAGGCTTCCCTTGCTGCCTTGGGCTGGTGGCATCAAGCATCTGTTCCTGGCCCCCTAGCTGGGTGGTGAGAGGCAGAGGCCTTCCCGGGGCTGCGGGTCTCCTCACTGGGAGCTGACCTCTGAGCCTGTGGTCTTGGCTGCCCCACCCCTCATCCAATGCTCCTGTCTGTGGGCTGCCTCTGGCATCCTGCAGCCAGCTCAGACCCCTCTTCAGCCTAGGCCACACACTTGTTCTGTCATGGGCAGTGGGCAAGGGCCCCTCTGGCTGAGACATGCCTGTTTTTTCAGAGGGATCCAGGCTTATGGCCTGGCCCCATTGTACAAGATGTACCTGGACTTCTACTTTTCTGCAGCCAAGGGAACCCTCAGTTCAGATGAGGGTGGGGGTCCAGGAGTAGTGTGAATGCTGGCAAAACTCCCATCCATCCAACCTCTCTTGGTCCTGGGCACCTGCAGGAACCACCTCTGGGAGGCCAGCCCAGCCTCCAGGGCCCTCGAGCACTGTGTAGCCCTGTGGCGGGGGGACCCTGGGAGGCCTGCCCCTGACCTGCCCCCCTTGTCCCCAGCGCCTGGTTCATATGAACATGCCCATCTCCAACGAGGACATGACCGTCCACTTCACGTTCACGCTGATGGTCCTCATCCGGACCGCACTGGAGATCAAGCTGGCTCCAGGTGAGCAAGCCAGCCTTGAGGGAGGGCACAAAGCCAGGGCTGTGTGACCACCCCAAGAGCCACCCCAGGCAGCTGTGCAGGGGTGGGAGGAGGGGCCTGTCTGGACTGGATGGAGAACAACTGCCCCTGGTACCTCTGTCAGACTGACCTTGTCCCCCGAAACCATCCTGCACGTTAGTGCTGCAGTGATCCCATTTTCACGTGAGGAAGCTGAGGTGGAGTGAAATTGAATGACTCCAGATTTCCCAGAGTTCTGCAGTGTTGGAGCCAGCGTCATATGAGCCAGTACCCCTTATGGGGTGAATAGTCTGCCCCTTCCCCATAGTGAGCCCAGTTCCCCCATCAGGCCCTCACCAGAGTTACTGGTAGAACGACACAGCCTGAGCCAAATCAAGAAGGAAATGAATCTCCCACTTCTCCTCCCCTCCCCAGCGCATGTGATGACAGCTTCCCCTTTACAGAGAAAATGAGTCACCAGCGGGGCCTTCCCCCCACATGGCCTTCCTCCCTGCATCCATGCCCTTGAGCTCCGCCCTCTCTTGTGTAACAGATGAGGAGAGCCCAGTCCTCCCGCTTGCACACTCTGCCCTGTTTTCATCACCTACCCAAGGATGTCATGACAGAAATTCTGTATTCTATTTCTTGCCCTGTCAACTTTCTCTCTCTGCTGGATTATTTCTATCAATATGTAAATGTGCTGTTATTTTCCCTATTTTTAAAAAGTTTCTCTCTTCCCCCTCCATCGACTTCTCTCTTTTTCTTCTCTCCTTCTTAGCCACAGGAGACACAGGTCTGCATTGTCTCTGATTTCTCCTTTCCTAGTCTGCAGTCCACGTTTCACAGTGCAAAGCTTTGCTGGAACTGCTCTTGTCAAGCTCCGCAGGGACCTCCCCTTCTCAGCCCTTGCCTTAAGGACCTGTCCACAGCCTTTCTGCAGTTGTGACTCCCTTCTGTGTGACACCTCTTTTTCTGGCTTCTCCCAACCTCTGAAGGTCACTGTGTGCCTCAGGCATACATTCTCACCTTTTCCCATGGCTTTCAATGTTGTGAATACCAATTTTGTATTTTTAGTTCAGACCTGCTCCTACACCCCAGGCTTATATACCCCACAAATTATTCACCGTCTGTACTTGGAGGCCCAGTGAGCATCCAGAGTTCACGTGCTGACCCTTCAGTTCCAGATACTCCCCAGATTCCTCCCTGTCTCCATCAGTGGAAACTGCTGTTAGAGTTGCTCATGCCAAAACTTTTGCAGTCATTTTTATGTTCTACTTTTTTTCTTACCCTACTTCTGATCCATATCTGAACCCTTGTAATATCTTCTGACTCCACCTTCAAAATACACTCAGAATATGATCACTTGTCTAACCTTTCCTACTGCCACCTCCTGGTCCAAGTCACTCTTGTTCTTCTTGACTGCATTGTTGCAGTAACCTTCTAACTGGTCTGCTTCTGCCCTTGCCTCTTTCAGTCTACCTTCAACACAACAGCCAGAATGATCACGTTAAAAATCAAACCAGTAAAATTATTAAACCTCTAGCTAGCCTGATCGTGAAAAATAGATAAAAATAACCAATATAAGGAACGAAAGAGGGAATATCACTGTAGATCCTGCTGACATTAAATGGATAACAAGGAAATTTTGTAAACAACTTTATGTCAATAACTTCAGTAACTTAAATGAAATGGAAAAATTCCTTGACACAAACTATGAGGCTCATTCAAAAATAGATAACCTGAAAAAAAAGGAAATAGACAACCTTAGTAATACTGTATATATTAAATAAATTAAATTCATAGTTAAAAATCTTCCAACAAAGAAAATCATGGGCCCGATTTGTTCCGTTGATGAAGTCAACCAAACGTTGAAGCAGGAAATAATTCTATACAAAGTCCTCTAGACAGTAGAAAAAGAGAAGGTGTTTCCCAATTTATTTTACGAGGCCAGCATTACTCTGATACCAAAACTAGACAGAGACATTACAAGCAAAAAAATTACAGACCAACATTCCTCATGAATACGAACAATAAAATTTTCAACACAACTTTAGCAAACTGAACATGGTGATTAAAGTAGGGTTTATCCCAGGAATGAAAAATGCAAGGTGGGTTCGAGTTTAAAAATCAATCAAGGGCTTCCCTGGTGGCGCAGTGGTTGAAAGTCCACCTGCTGATGCAGGGGACATGGGTTCGTGCCCCAGTCCGGGAAGATCCCGCAGGCCGCGGAGCGGCTGGGCCCGTGAGCCATGGCCGCTGAGCCTGAGCGTCTGGAGCCTGTGCTCCGCAACGGGAGAGGCCACAACAGTGAGAGGACCACGTACTGCAAAATAAAATAAAATAAAATAAAAAATCAATCAATATAACAATATATAAAGGAGGAAAAACTATATGATTATCTCAATAGATGCAGAAAAATCTTTGACAAAATTCAACATCCATTTATGATACATAAATTCTATATAAACTAGAAATTAAAGCAAACTTCCTCAATCTGATCAAGGATATCTATGATAAACCTACAGCTAATGACATGCTTAACAAAGAAAGCCTGGCTCCTTTCCCCCTAAGATCAGTAACAAGGCAAGGATGTCTCCTGTCACCATTTTTGTTCAATATCATACTTGAGGTTCTAGCCATTGTAACAAATCAAGAAAAAGAAATAAGAGGTGTACCAATTGGAAATAAATAAATAAAATTGTCTCTATTCATGATTGACATGATTATCTATACAAAGAATCTTAAAGAATCAAATAAAAAGTTAATAAAACCAAAACATCTACAAGCCTAGGAATACCAATGATTGCTGGGAACCACCAGAAGCTAGGAAGAGACAAGAAGCATTCTTCATTAGAGCCTTTCAAGGGATCACAACCTTGTCAATACCTTGATTTTGAGCTTCTGGCCTCCAGAACTGAGACAATATATTTCTGCTGTTTAAAGCTGTAAGAAGAAGTTACTAAAACTAATACCTGAGTATAGCAAGGTCAGTATATGAAAAGCAAATGTATTTCTACAGATTAGCAATTAACAATTGAAATTGAAAAAGTTCCATTAAAATTGCACCAAAAAAATCAAATAACTGGCTAACTCTAAAAATATATATGCTAGAGTGTATGCTGCAAATTTCAGAATATTGACCAAGGAATCTTCCTTAAATAAACCAAGCACTATATCATGTTCATGCATTGGAAGACTCAATATTGTTAGTTCTCCTCATATTGATCGATAGACTCAGTGTTATGCCAATCAAAATCCCAACAGGATTTCTGGGTTGAAATTTATAAACTGATGCTAAAATATACGTAGAAAAGCACACAAACTTGAGTAACAAAAACAATTTTGCAAAAAGAATAAAGTATTTTAGCCATTTAAAGAATGGCAATATTAATATTAATATTAATATTAATATTACTGATGAGAATGCAGAAAACTCGAATTCTCGTTTTCCTAGTGTGGATACAGTGGTACTGCCGCTTTGGAAAACAGTTTCACCATTCTTGATCATGTGGCCCAGGCATCCCACTCCTAAGGGAGATGACATGAAAGCATACACGCACACAAAAACCTATACGCTAAAGTTTGTGGCTTTATTCATAATCGCGCCAAACTGTAAACAACTCAACCATCAGCCAAATGGTGACGGATAATCAAGCTGTGGTGTGTCTGTGCGATGAGACGGTTCTCACTCAGCAACAGAGAAACAGGCTACCAATGTGCTTGACGTGGGTGGGGCTCAGACGCATCGTGCTGGGTGAAAAGTCAGACTTGACAGCATGTTGTGTGAAGCCATTTGTATGACATTCTGAGAAGATGAAACAGTTGAGACAGAAAACACATAGTTGATGCCAGGGCCCTGGGAGAGGGCGAAGGGGTGGACCACAAAGGGTACGGAGGGAGCTTGGCAGGGGTGCCGAGCTCCTGCCTGGATTGTGATGGTGGATCCACGGTCATATGCATTTACCAAAGTTCACAGAGTGGAAGAACTAACAAAGTGAATGTTTATGTACGTAAATCACACTTTAATAAACACGATGTTTAAAAAAAGATGGATCAGAGTACTTTATTCCTCAGCTTGGACCCTCTGCTGCTTCCTGTCTCAGCGGCCCCCACCTGCACATCCTCTCCCTCTGCTCCAGCCTCGCCCTCCTGGCTCCCTGCCCCCCTTCAGGGCCCTGTGAGCCCTTTCCTGACCGTTCTGTCCAAACTGCAGCCCTCCTGATAGTTCCTGTCCCTCCCCTCTTGGTTTTTCCTGTATCCAACTACTGGATTTTTAACTTACTGCTACTTTATTGTAGATTAAAATCATGTAACTCCACATGGGCAGTTTCTTTTGATTTTGTTCCATCACCTAGAACAACACCTAGTGTTCGGTGGGCACTCAGTAACTTTTATGGAATGATTGGTGAATGGTTGGAACACTGCCGTGTCCCTTCCCAATCCCATCGCCACCCACGCCTACACGCCCTTGCACCCTCGCCACTGGGCGGGTCAGCTCCCACACCTCTTTAGACAGGTTCTGGCGGGGAGCTGTGTGACCAGCCTCCAAGGCAGTGTTTCTCCCCCGTGCACCTTTCCTCCAGCATGGGGTCTCTCCCCGCCCACCCCAGCTCTGCCTGTTCCTCCAAGGGGGCTGTGGGATGGCTCCTAACATCTCTTCTCCCTTTCCACCCTTATCCTGCCCCAGCTGGCACAAAGTAGCATCAGTGTGACGCAGAGTTGAGGAAGGGCATTTCCTCTGTGTGGGCCAATTTGCCCCAGAAGACCCTGGATTTACTGGTGCCACCCCATAAACGTAAGTAGGGTGAGAAACTCCCCCTGTCCACCCCTCTTCTGTCGCACCCAGAGGCAGAGCAGGGAGTCCTGGGTGAGGGCAATTGTTGAGTCACCTTAGAGAGGAGAGCTCACGTCCTTGATAGCCCAGAGCACTCGTCTCCAAGGTGGGTGCCAGGGGCTGTGGGAGGAGATGTCTGGGCCGTATTCCATTGGGCAGAGTCACCCACACTCCTAGTGTAGGGAATTCCCTTCAGAAAATCCAGAGAAAAGGTAGGGAGATGCCTACAGTTGGAGCTGGCAGAAGGATGAGGTGTCTGGGGTTAAACTGAGCTGTGCTGTGTTGGGTGGAGCCCAGCGGGGCCTAGGAAAGAGTCAGTGGAGCTCCAGGTGGGCCAAGCCCCACGGTCCTGCCCATGGGTCCAGGAGTCCTCATGGTGGGTGCTGGCTCCTCACCCCAGCTCACCCTGCATGTCCCCTTTCTCTTGTATTCCCTCCCTTGCCTGCCATGCTCTCCAGCCAATGAGATGACAGTGGGGAAAGTGTACGCAGCTCTCATGATATTCGACTTCTATAAACAGAACAAAACCACCAGAGACCAGATTCACCAAGCTCCCGGAGGCCTGTCCCAGGTACCAGGTTCCAGGAGTTCCAGGAAATAACCCCGAGACTCTGCCACCTTCCACTGTTTGGCAGCAGAGGGGACCCAGCCCCTTCTTGAAGAAGGTGCAGTGGGAAAAGGAAGATGAGAGGTTCTTGCGGCCACCTCTCTGGCCCACAGAGTCAGAAACCCCATATAGCCTGTGCTTCCGTTAGTAGGAGGTGCACACAGGCAGGGCCCAAAGAGGTTCAAACCGACTGCCCAGGGTCATGATGTGTCCCACTCATGCCTCTGGCTGGGATAGTTTGGAGGACTTTCTTCCAGAGGTCATCCTTCAAAGATGATGACCACCACACAGCCAAAACCTTTGGTGACCGTGTGTATACTCTCATCTATAAAATTGTCCTATGTCCAGCACTCAGGACATTCACCCCCAGGGTGCGAAGTGTCTGGTGTCCACACTCCAGCCCTGAAATCTCCTCCAAATTCTGCTCAACCTGGGACTCTGGCAGCCTCTACCAATCAATCCAAGTTGATAATGAGATGAAATCTTGTTGCCATTTGTAATCAGATCCAGTCCCCAAATTGTGTAGGAAGGGAAACTGAGGCTCCAACAAATGAAATGACTGTCCTGAAGTCACTTACAGGCCAGACTGGGAATGGGCTTCTAATGGGCAAAGGGCAGGCCCAGGGATCCCCATCCTGCCCTGGGGGTTCCAGGCAGGTGGCCGAGCACCTCGGTGCCCAGGATCCATGGGGCGTCCCCGGCCTCAGAGACCCTCCTCCTGGCGCCCCTTCTGCAGATGGGCCCCGGGTCCCTGTTCCACCCTCTGAAGGCCACGCTGGAGCAGACGCAGCCGGCCGTGCTCCGCAGAGCCTGGGTTTTCCTTCGGCAGAAGAGCTCCGCCTCCCTCAGCAATGGCGGGGCAGTTGTGAGTACCACCGGGCAGGGCGTGGGGCCTTGGCGGGAGGAGGGCAGAGGTCCCCCCAGGGCTCCCGTGGGCAGTGCCCCAGGACAGGGAGCCCTCGGGTCTCACCGCCACCCAGCCACACCCACCTCCACCCAGACACTTCGCGGTGGGTCCAGCTGGTCCAGTCTGCCGCCGGAGCCGGTTGTGTGGTGCGTCTGAGGCTAATTCCTGTAACAGTAGACAGGTGCTCTGACGGCACTGGGGTCACCTGATTTAGACAGTCTGTTATTCCATCCCATGCCTCCCACTGTGGGAGCCTGTTTCTCTCTCAGGTGAGGGCTCCCCCCTGCTTCCTCGCTGGCCTTCGGTGCCTGCAGACCATTAAGAAGGTATCTGTTTCCACCTCAGCTTCTCACCGCTTTTTGTTAATGGCCTGTTCATGTTCTCATCTTCCTTTAAGACACTTTCCCTCTCAGATCTCCATTTTGATATTGATGTCTGTTTTGTAGACAAATTAGCAAGGTCTTTCCCTATCACGTAACTCTTGGTAACAACCCCAAAACCAAGTGATCCAGAATAGGCATCCCTGTGGCACTCTGAGGGGTGGTAGCTGGTGCCAGGCTGAGCCGCACTGGAGGGCAGGACCCTCTCAGCCACCTCCCCCAGTTAGAGGGGCGTGTCTCACATCTGCTAACATCCCGTTGGCCAAAGCAACTCATTGGTTGAGCCCAAAGCAGGAACGTGCGCTCTGTCTCACCGGCAGGGGCTGAGGGTGGGCCTCACAACCACTTGCGATCCTGGAGAACCACAAGGCCAGGCAGCAAGCATGGCTAGGGCTCCCGGTTTCTTTCTCTCCTGTGCATGTTCTGGACACTCTTTTTGAAGCCTGGTTTTGGGTCATGGACTGTGGATCAGATAGCTGCCATACTTGGGCAGCCAGCCCTAAGTGCTTTGGCAGTGCTTTGGGCCTGGGCCTGGGCCCGGGCCAGCTCCTGTGGGACCGGTGGGCCCAGGACAGCATATTCTCACCTCCTGTGTCCGGGCTTGTTGTGTGGGGAGGCCGGAGAACAGCCCGAGGGGAAGGGTTAGGGTGCAGGCGTTCAGGCCTCTCTTTGTGCCCCATTGGCCAAAGCAAGTCACCTCCCTAGCCCGAGCTCATGGGACAGGAGTTGACACTGTGACGGCACAAGTCCAGAGGTGGAGAGGCCACAGGACACCGGGAGAACCTAAGCACAACTGGTAACGCTCCCGTGCGAAAACCGCACTCTTGAGTGCGTGCAGGCCCTGAGGGCTGGCCTCCCGGCGCCTGGGAGCCCCCGTGTTCCCACACTCTCCTTTCTCCATGCTGATTATGATCCCATTTGTGCATTTAAAGTTAAACAGTGGATTCTGAGTGTCCATGTGTGTGTTGGAGGAGATGGAGTGGGGAGGTGTCTTTGTGGACTGATCTGAGCCGGGCTTTTGGTTCAGGAAAATGAACGTCGCTTATTTCCAGGGTTATAATTTCTACACAAATCAGTTACCACCCTTTTTTGTTGCATGTGAGAGAGGGCCCAATCTACTGGGGCCAGGCAGTGGGGGCATTTACTGAGCCTTCTGATGGCTGGTGTAAGTGCCCACCCGGCCTCGGCATGATGTGACCTCAGAGGTGACCAGGCCTTGGGGTCAACATCCGTCCTCCTGGCCATGCTTCCTCTCAGGGTCAGCCTTTCCTGAGGCTAGAGCAGCTCCAGACAGCACAGTGCAGGGGAGATGCTTGCAACTTGAGAAGATGAAGGATGTTCTCAGAAACCCCAGTGATGGTGGGTCTGGTCATCAGCGTGGCCAGCTTAGGCCATCCGGCTTCACCTCTGAGCTCAGTGTGATTGTTGCCACTCAACCTGGGTGATGGAGAATGTATGTGATGCCTCATTGTACACGAGAACGAGCAGAAACACAGGCAAATGCTGGGCTGTTTTGGTGCCCCTTGGGTGACACGATAACAAAGACAAACACTGACAAGGAGAGGGCAGGCGGTTAGGTTGCGTGTGGTGGGGAAGGCGTCCAAAAGTGGTCTCACCAAAGGTGACACTTGTGCCTAGACCTCAGGGCAGGAAGGCCTCCGTGGCTGGGGTCAGGGGGGCTGGTGAGTAGCCGTGGGCCATCAGGGCTGATGGAGCAGCCGCGCAGGCTGGGTGCCTCACCCGTGTGCATGTGTGTGGCCTTGTCCCACCGCACATGTGAGCCCCTGTCTAGGCCAGATGTCCCCAGACTAGGGTCCCCTCTATGCCCATCAACTCTGAGTGGGCACGACCATTGCTGTACCTCAACTGGAGAGTGGCCACATTCAAGGGGCCTCCTTCCTCTGGGCTCCTTCTAGCCCAGAACAGGGTCGGGGTGGAGGTTTCTGGCAGGTGGGAGCCAGGTTCTGTGGCCCATGGACCTCCAGGCCCACAGGACAATCCTCTCTCCTCCACACACATACCCGAGAGGGTGGCATCAAGGCACTCAGAGGACCCAGGAGGTGCCCTGCGCGGTGACGACGCCCCTGGGGCGTGGCCACTGCACGGAGATCCCAGTGGTGCAGACAGGAAAACCGGTGAGGGCTCCCAGGGCTGGGGGCCGAGTGGGGGGTGGGGTGAGAGTGGGAGGGTGAGGGCGAGAGCAGGATTGGGGGAGGCTGGCATGGGAGAGAAGGTGAAAGTGGGATGGGGGAGGGTGTGACTGGGGGGCTGCTGTCCCCCCAGGCTGTGGTTGTCCAGATGCAGAGCATGGCCCTGAGAGGCTCTGACGGGGAGCCCCAACCCGGGCTGGAGAGCCAGGGCCTAGCGGCCTCCATGCCCTGCCTGGCAGCGGAGACTCAGGTGGGTGGTCTGGGAGGGTTGGGGTCATGGGAGGGGGGTTTGGGGTGAGGAGACTTGGCATGGGGGAGCTTGTGTCCCACACACGGGCTTTGCTGGGGTGGAGCCTCCCTGAATGCACTGTAGCCTGGACACCACCGGCCCTGTTTGGAACCCTCAGAACACGATGCTGGCCTCGAGAGGTGTGGCCAGGCCAGGAAGAGTCCCCACTGCCTCGTGTCACTGACCCAGCCCTTCCCTGTTTCTGGGACACGCCTCTCCCATTCCAGCTCTTCACTCCCCCAGAAATCACACACAGGGCCTCCTCAAGCCACCCTTTTCCCTCATGTCCTCTCGGAGGCCCTGGGGGTGACCCTGCTCCCTCTCTGGACACTGGACGTTCTTTCTCTGGGACTCGCTTGACCACCTGGCAGGAAGCCCCTGGCCAGGGGGCTGCAGCACTCTTTCCCAGGCTCAGCCCCTGGGTTGAGCATTCCTCTTCCAACCCCTCACTCCCCCGTCTCTGCCCACTGCGCCTGGTGCCCTCCTGGCCTGGCCACGTCTCTTCGGTGCCATGCTGGCGCCTCTTCTCCCTCCTTGACGCTTGAGCCCGAGCAGTGGCTCTGGGTGAGCCCATTTCCGTGGGTTGTGCTTTCAGCCCTGGGGGAGCAGCCTCACGGTGCTGGATGGACGGAAGGGCTGGCACAGTGGTCTCACCATGGCTGCCAGGGCAGCTCTGGGCCCCACCCAGGATCCTTCCAGCCAGGCCAATAGCCTCCCTCTTCCTGGCACCCTCCCTGTCCTGTAGGGATGCTGAGGCCAAGAGGCCTCCTGGGCCCTGCCCGGCCTGGGAGAGACAGACAGGCACACAAACAGCATTTTGTGCAAAGAGTGCTTCTGAAGAAGCGGTGGGTCTCGGGTGGGCAAGAGCAGTCCAGGGAGAGGGAAGGGCTTGGTGGTCCCTGAACCCCAGCCCCGCAGTGGGCCTCCCCAGGGACCCTGCCAGACCGCAGGCAAGGCCCTCCGGGGTGCCATGCTCCCTCCTGCCCCCCAGCTCCCTGGGGCACAGCCTCCCTAGTCTGGGGAGATGCCCCAACTTCAGGGATAGAGTCCCAGGCCCATTCTTCCCCATGGGACGAGTCCTGTGGTCTGCCCAGCCCCCGTGTCATGGTGGCTTCCCCACCGCCCTGGGCCTCCCTGGACCCCACTCTTCAGGCCGTGCGCCCACCCGTGTCCCCGCCTGCAGCCGACCCCAGACGCCAGCCCCATGAAGCGCTCCATCTCCACTCTGGCGCCCCAGCGCCCCACCCCCGTGGCTCGTCTCTGCAACGCCGCCCTGGACCACGCTCCGGCCAGCCAGGCCGCCCCCCACCATCACCACCGCTGCTATCGCCGCAGGGATAGCAAGCTGAGGTCCCTGGAGAAGGGGCCCAGCCTGTCCACAGACACAGATGGCAGTGCGTGTGAGAGGTCTGTCGAGGGGCGGTGGCTCGAGTTGGGGGTTCAAGAGCACATGGGAACCCTCTTCCTTTCTGCACCTCACAACCCCACAGCCAGCCCTGAGCCTGAGACCAGGCAGGAGCACCCCCCAGCTCTTCCCTGGGACCCTCTGCTGGCCCTGGGGGGCCAGGCCGGGGTGGGGTCTGTCTCGCTGCCGGCTTGGCTGTGCTGACTTCTCCTCTCCCCCGCGCCAGCACCTAACAGCGCCGCGGGGCCAGGGCCGCCCCCGGGGGGACGGGCCAGCAGGCTGCCGGTGGGAGCGCAGGAGCGGGGCCGGTCCCAGGAGCGAAGGCAGCCCTCCTCCTCCTCCGAGAAGCAGCACTTCTACTCCTGCGACCTCTTTGGGGGCCGTGAGCCTCCACAGCCCCAGCTCCCCCCCTCAGCAGTCACCCCCGCCGTCGCCAGCCGCTGGGCAGGAGCCAGGACCCCCGAGACAGGTACGTGGGCCTCAGGACACCGCCTCGCCTGCGCTCGCTGGGGTCCGGGAGGTAGCCCCTTCCCGTCCTTGTTCCTAGGCCCAAGCCTGCGCTCCTTGCTTCCCGGGCCCGTCCGTCCCGCCGGGCGGAGCCCTGGCCCTCCCGCTGTCCAATCCCTTCTTTGCTTTCCTTCTGACAGAGGTGGGCTGGGCTGTGGTCTCCTGGTCCCTGGCCCTGTGCCTATCCCTTGCTGTCACCACCATCCCCAGACTGCCATCCCACCCTCCTGGGGCCGCCCCGGGTCCATCCCAGCTGCCCGCCCCCGCCCCCCGCCGTAGCTCTCCCTGTGCTGTGCTCTGTTCTCCCTGTCCTTTGACTGGGGTTTGCTGTGTTCCCGTTTCCTGCAAGGCAGTGCTTCAGCGAACGGGAGCCCCCTGCTGCCAACATCTGGTGCTAGCACCCGTGGCCGCAGCGGGCGGAGGCAGCTGCCCCAGACTCTGCTGACGTCCCAGCATCGCCTATAAGACGGCCAACTCCTCGGCCGTCCACTTTGCTGGGGCTTATACCAGCCTCCCTGCCTTCTCCCCAGGCCGGCTTAGCCGTGGCCTTTCAGAACACAACGCGCTGCTCCAGAGAGACCCCCCTCAGCCAGGCCCTGGCCCCCAGCACTCGGATTGGCTCCGACCCGTACCTGGGGCGGCGTCTGGACAGCGAGGCTGCTGCCCACACCCAGCCTGAGGACACTACCTTCGAGGAGGCCGTGGCCACCAACTCGGGCCGCTTCTCCCGGACTTCCTATGTGTCCTCCCTGACCTCCCAGTCCCACCCCCTCCGCCGGGTGCCCAACGGCTACCACTGCACTCTGGGGCTCAGCTCTGGCGGGGGCGGCCGGGGCGGCACAGCTACCACCACCCCGACCAAGACCACTGGTGCTAGCCGCACCGCGACCGGCGGGCGCGTCCCAGGTGATGAGTTTTATCATCCGCGCTGGGCTCCGGGGGCGCTCGGGCGCTGAGGCGGGGGCAGCAGCCCCGGGAGGAGAGCCTCGCCCCTGTGTCTCCTCCCTCACGCTGGGTGGAGCGGTTTGTAGAGGGATGTGGCTCCCCCTCTACCTCTCTCGCGCTGCCTCCCTGGGTCTCACAGCTCAGAGCCTACACAGGACGCGGCTGTGTGTGCTGAGCGGCACTGAGTGAAGGACCCACAACCGAGGTGTGTGCTGGGAACGTTTTGCAGGAGGTCTGAATCTTGTGCGGATCATCCTTCATCCAAACGTGTGGTGCAGAGGAGCGGGCGAGACCTCAGGACAGAGTCGGTGGTAAACTGAACAGGTCTCGTCAGCCCCCGCACACCAACAATCCGGTGGCGCCCTTCGTACCTAAAATGGCAAATAGGCACTAGAAACACACGCCGATGCTCTGTCCTCTCCCAGACACAGTCAGCCCTGACAGGGACCAAATCTGGACAACGTTCTTGCTGTTGGTTTTGATTTTTATTCACGACACCCTTCACTCGTTTGTTGACTCTATATACTTGATCAGAAAATAAAAATAAAAAGAACAGAATAACGGGGAAGGGAATGTTAACATGACTGTAAAACATCAAACCTATAGGAGGATCTCAGCCTCTCAGGATGCGTGTTCTCGGCTTGCTCGAGGAGATGCTCTGTGTCCAGTCCAGGCGGCCAACCAGACCACCCCGGCTCCCGTGGCTCTCGACCAAGTGCCTGACCTCCTAGCCCCTCGCGCAGGCTCCCGGGGGCGGGATGGGAGACCTGTGTGAACTGCGAGTGGGCTTTGTGGAAACTATTCCAAACAGCAACTGAGTAGAAAGCGGATGTAATTGAGAACATGCAGAAAACATCCAGTAGGTCCGTCGTAGTTGGAATGAAGAGGCCGTTTGCCCTTTTTCCTCGAACCAGTAGAGGCTGCAGGGCATGTGTAGCATGGCCCGCGTGGGCCGGTCAGTCTTTCTACACCCGATTCTCAGGGACGGGGTGCCTGAGAGGCAGGGTGCAATCTCTGTAGTTGTGCAAATTTCTTTTCACAGAAGACTCATCAGGGAGAGGCTGGGGGGAAGTGGGGGAGATTGGATGGGGTGGGGGCAGGAGGAGTGCCTGCATCTGAGTAGGTGAGGGCAGCTGGGAACCAAATGGAAATGAGGCCGGAGTTCGGAGGAAGGAGCAGCTCAGCTGCAGCTGCTGAGCTGGGCATCTGAGCCCACACTCTTTCTGGCACAAGAGGTGGGAAAGCAGGCAGCCAAACAAAGTGTTGCTTCAAGGCCACATTCAAAAGAGAAAGACCACTGTTAGGATGTGGTGCATAAAACACTTTGTTTTGTGAACAAAAGGAGCATTTAGATGAGTAGATTCTGGTGTGTCCTCCATATTTTGAAATGTGAGATGATCTCTTTGCTGGATCATTTGAATGTTCCCATTGGCTTTTACCCCATGATTCTCCTAAAGAAACTTGGAGTGTGATGTGTGTGTGTGCGTGTCTGTGTGTCCCCATAAGTGGATGCCGTTAACCCATAGGGCTATGCAACAAGACACACGTTTAATATTAGAAATAAAACACACAAGACCGCCACCTGTTCTAGGGTTTGAGCATGATTGTGACCAAACCATTTTATAGAATTTCCTTACTCGAAGGCAAAACACTCTGAAACTTTAAAATAACAGAGTATTTTACTCAAATAAGATATAATTAAAATCGGAATCTTGGACTGTGCATGTCATCCCTGGCTCCTGTTGCAGAGCAGAAGGATGTGTATTTTGGTACTGATGTTTTGTCTCTGGTCCCCCAGCCCATATTATTTTGAGTGTATTCATTCTGTGCAGAACCACAACTGCTTCCCCAGGCCATGTTGGGCAGAGAATCCACTTTTCCGGACCCACACAGCCATGCTGGCTTGTCTGGATTCTTCTAGACACTGGAATTGGTGAAAATTACAGAGAACGGGGGATATACTGTCTTGTTTTCCCGACTCTGCGTTTTTGTTTCTGTACTGTCTCTTCTCAGCTGTCACGTTTCCCTCAAAATCTCACAGTGAGTTGCCAGATTTGAAGTGCATCAACCAGTTGTCTGCATCTGGAACCAGTCAAGCAGTGGCTGTAGTCTGAATAAGTTATGTGTGCATGTAAAATATATACATATGTACATATATTCAAGTATGTGCATGACATGTATATCTTCATACTTTTTGATAAAATGTATTCATTTGTTAATTTTTAATTATATTTGATATAAATCAAGGGTTTGTTGCAAAACTTTATATTTAAGAACAGTGTTTAAAAAAAACAAAAACAAAAAGGGAAGTCGCAACTATGCAACACAACTGGGACTTGCTTTAAAAAAAAATTCTGTGATTGACTAGTTTGCTGCCTGAGTAATATTTATCAGCCAAACTTTGGATTCTGCTATTGTTTCTACAATGACATTTTGTATGAAGCAAAGTCCTTGGATTAAAATAAAACTTAGCAAAACATCAAAAACAAAACCCCACCATGCTGCTGGGTGATATATGCAAGGGGTGCGGATCCAGGCGGATGAGCCATCTCTGTGGGTATGGGGCACGGGGGCAGAGTGCACAGGGCTCAGAAGAAGGTGAGAACCTCTTCAACTTGCTCTGCGACTGATAGGATGCAAGGGTGGATTAGACCCAGCTTCATGGTGAGGATCAGGGTAGGCTTGTGGCTGGAGGAGCCAGGATAAGGACTCACGGGGGATGTGGTTGTGTTTTAGGGTTAGGAATATAGTTTGGGAGTTGAGCAGGCATTGGCTGAGGTTTGGGGTGGCTGTGTTGGGTGGGTTAGTGGTTAGAGGTTAGAGTTAGGTTTGGGGTTGAGGTTGGGGTGTAAGTTAGAGTTGGGGTTAGGAATTAGAGGTTAGGGTTAGGTTACAGGCAAAGGATTTGTCTATATAACCACTAACAGTGTAGGATTATGTGGGTATAATAAGTAAGGTTTTGTTTAGTTTACTGTACATTAGAGTTCATTTAGAAAAGGCATAATTGAACAGGCTTAGGTTTCAGACAACAATGAAAATTGTGGTTCTAATTACACTGGGAAAAGGGATTGGAGTAGGGTTCAAATTTTTAGTCTGTTCTGATATGGGCCTATATTTGGATTAGGGTTAAGGGTGGTGTAGGATCATGGTCAGGCTCAGAGGTTAGGGTTAGGGAGTAGAGTAAGGTTCAGAGTTAGAGGGTCAGGAGTAAGGATAGAAATTCAGGCTCAGGGCTCAGGGTTAGAATGTAGGGTCAGGGTCAGGGATAGAGGATCAGGGACAGAATTAAAGGGTACATTAAGAGGATGAGGGGCTTCCCTGGTGGCGCAGTGGATAGAACTCTGTGCTTCCAGTGCAGGGAGCCTGGGTCTGATCTCTGGTCAGGGCCCTAGATCCCACATTCATGCCGCAACTAAGAGTTCGCATGCCACAACTAGGGACCCCGCATACCACAACTAAGGAGTTGGCAAGCTGCAACTAAGGAGCCCACAAGCCATGACTAAGGAGCCCTGGAGCCACATCTTAGGAGCCTGCCTGCTGCAAACTCAGACCAGGTGCAACCAAATAATAATAATAAAAAAAAGAGGATGAGGTTTTGAGGGATTAGAGTTAAAGGATGCAGGCTAGAGGGTCAGGGTTAGAGGGTTAGGTTAGATGGTCTGAGTCAGGGTCAGAGTAAGGGTTAGGAGTTTACAGGTCAAGGTTGAGTATCTAGGGGCTAGGGGTTAGGAGTATTAGGGTTTCGGTTTACAGATGAGGAGGTTAGGGTTAGGGAGTTAACAGTAGAGATTTGGGCATTAGGGTTAGTGGGTTAGTGTTAAGCATAACTGGCCCATGACCCCCCTAACCCCACACCTCTGAGTCCTCTAGGATGGACAGGACTTGCCCTGGGTCACTCATGAGTGTGGGCTTCACCTGGACCGCTGGTTATCTACCTCCCATCCTGGAACCTAATAGCAGAAGAATGAAATGTCTGCTCTGGTCACTGACTGTTTCAGATCCAACTCAACCTCAGTCAACAGTTGTTAGGGCCTCAGAAGTCCACAGGGTTTCCTCCTACCATCTGAACTGGAAAGAGTAGTGCTGGCCCCACTTGGCCTGGGCAGCCCTGGTCCAGCACAGGCCTGACTGAGGTCATTCCATGGTCATGTTATGAATTTATACAGAACTTGGTGCAGCGACCTTCCAGCCCCCAGGTGCTGCCTCCTGAGGGCTGGTGAGGCCCTCCTGGGACTGCAGGCATCCTTTGTCCCATCTGAGTGGACATCAATAGACATCAAGTCTCAGGACAGCCCTTGACCTCTGACCATCCAGGCAGTCATCTGTGGTCCTCCAGCTCAGGCCAGTCTGGTCCCTGTCAAGCCTCTGTGGCCAATTACTGAGTTGACCATGCTTCTGGGCAATTGAACAGCTACCTGGGCAGCACAGACAGCCCTTTGGGATGTTTCAGTTACTAACATCCATGTGGTTGAGAAAAGGGCCTCCCCCTCACAGGCTCATAGCCTGCCAAGAGAGGTAATAACCATCTAAATATTTGAGTGTGTCCCTGACACAACAACCATACAGCAGACCATGGCCTTGCAATCCTTTGGGCTTCCAGCTGTAACAAACTTTTGATTTTCATACTCATTAAGTGTCAAAGATACGGGAGCAACTGGGCCACCCAATGGACAGTTGCACACTGAGGCTGCATGGTCTTGGAGAGCCATGTGCACCCATGTGGGCTCTGAAAGCTGTCAATTATGGATTCTATGATATGGAATAATCCTTGAGCCTTCCACTGCTTCATTGAGCAAGAATTTCCTAACCACCATAGCATTTAGTCTCTGCTCTTTGTAAAAGAGGGAGGAGACTGGATAAATGAGCAATATTGTTCTTGGGGGATGGGTGAGTAATGTGGCCAGGGGGCAGGTGTGACTCCTGGGCTCCCACCACCAGAGACATCAATGAGGGCTGTGCCTTTTGCAAGAGGAAGAGGTTCTTGCTGTTGTGGGAGCAAGAGCACTGGGTGGGTGGCTGCAGCTCCTGACCCTAAATCAACCACTTCCTTTCTTGGCCTTCAGACCCCACAGCTGTGCAGTGGGCTGTCAGTGATGTGGAATCTGCCGCTTTCCCCAAGCCAGCTTCTGTTCTCATGCCAAAGTCCAGAACCTCAGCTTTCCTTTGGGAACTTCTTACCTGTTTCCAGTCCAAACAGTTCCAGAGGGCTGATGCTACATTCCATCCACCTTGAAGATGAGCATACGATCCACATCTAGCCAATCCCATGTTCCATCCTATGGGTGCTCTGATGGGTTCAAGGACAATGCTATGACCCAAACCAGCCCAATGACGTTTATTTTATTTTATTTTTTGTCCATGCTGTGCACGCGGGATTTTAGTTCCCCGACCAAGGATCGAACCTGTGCCCCCTACATTGGGAGTGCAGATTCTTAACCACTGGACCACCAGGGAAGTCCCATCCCCTCATTTTCAAAACTGCTATGGATTTAAAGCACACAAGATGATTGTGGTATGAGTGGCCTTTTCAGTATGACTTCTTTGACTTAGAATGTTTTCAATGTTTATCCATGTTGTAACATGTATTATCAGTGCTTCATTCATTTTTAAAATTGTGGTTAAAAATACATAACATGGGGATGGGGGGCAAGTGGAGGGAACGGCCCAGATGCACATCATTCACGGACCCTCTGGACTGGAGGGACTCGTGACAGCCGGAGCCCAGAAATCCGGGGATGGATAAGACACAGCGTCCCCTCCAATTCCTGTAAGCACCCCTTGCTCCATCCTGCGCCCAAATACCTCAGCTAGGCCCTCTCCCCACTCTACACTCCAAACTCAGCCGGGACAGACCTCTGCAGCCGCAGCTCCCCACCCTGCAGGAGCAGCTCAGAGGTCCTGTCCCCCTTTCCTCTGAGGGCCTCTTTTGGGTGTCCACAAAAGTATTTGATCGCTCAGGACAAAGCTGGTAGAGGACAGCGGGATGGCTGAGCCGGGCGCGCCGCGCTTCCTCCTGACCTTCGACTTTGACGAGACTATCGTGGACGAAAACAGCGACGACTCCGTCGTGCGCGCGCCGCGGCGGGCCAGCGGCTGCCTGAGAACCTGCGTGCCACCTAGCGCGAGGGCTTCTACAACGAGTACAGGCAGCGTGTCTTCCAGTACCTGGGCGAGTAGGGCGTGCGGCCGCGGGACCTGCGCGCCATCTACGAGGCCATCCCCCTGTCGTCCGGCATGGACGAGCTGCTGCAGTTTGTGGCCTAGCAGGGGGCCTGCTTTGAGGTTATTCTCATCTCAGACGCCAACACCTTTGACATGGAGAGTGCGCTGCGCGCCGCCGGCCACCACGGCCTGTTCCGCCGCATCTTCAGCAACCCGTCGGCGCCCGACCCTTGGGGGCTGCTGGCGCTGCGGCCCTTCCACGCGCACAGCTGCGCTCGCTGCCCCGACAACATGTGCAAGCACAAGGTGCTCAGCGACTACCTGCGCGAGCGGGCCCACGACGGCGTGCACTTCGAGCGACTTTTCTACGGGAGCGACGGCGCCAACGACTTCTGCCCCATGGGGCTGCTGGCAGGCGGCGACGTGGCCTTCCCGCGCTGCCGCTACCCCATGCACCGCCTTATGCAGGAGGCGCAGAAGGCCGAGACCAGCTCCTTCCGCGCCAGGGTGGTGCCCTGGGAAACCTCCACCGAAGTGCGCCTACACCTGCAGCAGGTGCTGAGGACGTGCTGAGGACGTGGCCTGCCCGGGCCCGGGCGGGGTGGGGGTGGGGCGGTGGGGGTCGGGAAAGAGAAAGCTAATTTTATTACTCCCTTTCCCTTTCGTTTTGGTATATCCCTCCGGGATTTCCCGGAATCCCAGGTTGGTCCATTTGGGGACTGGAGGAGGGAGTTGGGAGCTATCCCCATCTGTGCAGTTAACCCAGCTCGGCTGCCTCCCTCAGTTCCACTGCAAGCGAATTCCGGAGTCTGGCCCCACCAGGGTGGCACGCATATCTGAGCAGGCAGCAGTGTTTCCAAAAAACTTGTCCTCCCAGCTGGGAGGACGGGGTTTCCTGTCAGGGTAGAGAAGGAACATGTCCCGCCGCGTTGCGGTTAACTGTTGCCTTGGGCTGCATGGCCTCCTTCCTCCAGTCTTCTGTCCAGGGGACCCAGGCCCTAGAATGTCCCACCCCCGACCTCCCCTGCACCGGACTCCCCGCGGAGAGAGGTGGCGCTCCTTGCCGACGGTCCCAGGTCTAGATCTTGCTTTACCTGCTGTGACCCTACACTACACTCCTTGCCCACAACCCCCACCCTGTCAGCATCCCCACAGGAAAAAAAGCTGGAGGGAACAGTCGCCTGCTGCTGGTGGAAAGAGGTAGCACACTGTCCCGGGGCTCGTGTCTGGCCAGCCAGGGACCTCACAGAGCCCGAAGAGAAGATGTCTCCTTGCACCCCTGCCTCGTCTATGCAGCAAGAAACCAGGGACTTAACCGAAGTCCTCCCACTGACTGGGCCCTCTGAGTCCCCCTCCTCCCGTATGGAACAGAAAGCCATGATGCTTTAAAGCAGAGCCAGTGGAAACCCAAGGCCCACCTCCCTCTTTTGGTGTTTCAGAGCTGTAAAGGAGGTGAAGGCGCAGAGGTGTGCAAGAACTCTCACGCTGCAGTCTGAGGGATGAGGGCGAGGTGATCTCTGTTCTCAGGGAGCCCCACTTAAGTGAGGGAGCTGGTCCCCACTCTTGGAGGAGTGCCCAGCTTGGGGAACCAAGACTGAATACTTAACAAAGCAGGCAACAGGCAAAAGAGCAGGGTGAATCCCACCTTCGCAGAGGGGCACAGGGGTCTAGTGTGGAGGGCTCCATGAGCACCGAGGAGATGGGAGATACTGCTGCTTAGGGCAGGCAGAGGAGGCTCAATTAGCAGGAGCCGTAAAGTTGGTTGCCTTTCAGTCCCTCGGCCCGCTAGCCTTGCAGGGCAATCATCAGGAGGTCATCAGAATTTTATTCAAAGTTGGCACTTGCAGCTGGAGACCCTGTCTTGCATGGCGTAAGGGTCCCTTGTGGATAAGGTCACCAAACTCCTTGGCTTCCAGTTCTTTCCTGTCTCCAGCAGGCCTCTGGGTACCTCCTCTGTCTTTACCAGGACCCATTCCCACTGCAATGGGGGGAAGGAACAGACACAGCTCACAGCCCAGGAGGTGTGCAGGACTGGTCCAGTCTTGACTGGAGCAGGCTTTGGTGTGGCAGTCAAGAGGCTCACTCAAGGCGGTGCTTGGGTCAGCATCCCAGAGATCCCAGGCTGTCAGCAGCTGGGCTGCACATAGTTCCCGGGGAAGAATCCAGACCCCTCTGAGCCAATGCCCTCACACCAGCCATCAGAGTAGCGGCGGGTGATGCAGATAATGGTGCCCTCAGAGAAGGAGAGTTCGTTGTACTTCTGGCGGGTGTATGGGTTCAGTGTCACCACTGCAGGGCGGGAGGAGAGGGGTGCCATGAGATGTGCCTCCTGCCCCACCACAGGGATGCTTGTGCCCACGTACTGGACTCTAGGGGGCAATGTGGAGAGTGGGGCAGGAGATGCCTTCTTCAAAGCCCCAGGACTCCTCCCCAGCTGAGCTAATATTCAGTATCAGGCCAGCTGCTTCCCTCCTCTGTGGCGGTGTGGTGGGGTGGAATAAAAGGCTCCACAAGTGTGACACAGGCCATCCCCTCCACTCCAAGAAACTTCAGTGTTTGAGAGCAGGGCTTTCAGCCCCCGTTCACCCTGGTCCTCCCACAATGTCTCTAGCAGGTGCTGGAGGTATTGCTCAGTAGGTGCTCTAGTAGGTGCTCAGTAAATACAGTAACATTGAACAGTGTAGACTTGGCCGAGTGAGCCTTGGGCAAGTCACTTAGTTTAACCTCTCAGGCTCAGCTTCATCTGCTAAATGGGAGTGTGAAGATCCTAGGAGGTTAAGTAAAAGTGAGAAAATGGATGAAAAGCTTTGACTCTGGGGTCTGGTATAAAGCAGTGGCTAAATTATGTTAACCCCCCCCCTCCGCATATAACATAACATTTACCATTTAAATCATTTTGAGCATACAGTTCTATGGCATTAACTACATTCACGTTGTTGTACAAATATTCTCAGCATCCACCTCCAGAACTTATTCATTTTCCCTATGGGAAATTCTGTATCAATTTCTCTAAATTTTTGCCAACACTTGTTATTTTTAGCTTTCTTGATTATAGGACTTTTAGTGTGTGGAGGGGTATGGCGTTGTGGTATTAACTTGCATTTCATCATGACTAATGATGACTAACATCTTTTCATGTGCTTGTTGACCATTTGTATGTCTTATTTGGAGAAGGGTCTTTTCAAGTCCTTTTTCCATTTAAAACATTGGGTTGTTTGCCGAGTCCCGCCAAGCGCTCCTCCTGGCGACGTTGGTGTCGGTGAGCCCAGCCTGGAGCGGTCTCCGCGCCGCAGGGGCCCGCGCCCCGGGGCATCGCTAGCGGCCTCTCAGGGGCGCCGCTTCCTTTCTCGAGCTCGTAGGAGAGGAGACGCCCGGCCCCCGGCGCCCGGGCTCGGAGCGCCGAGATCGTGCTGTGCCGCGCGGACGTGGCGCCGCAGGGGCGGGTTTTGTTCGGCATTGGCTGCGGCGGTCTGCGCGCCTCTCCCGGAAGTGGGCGTCCCGGCCAGAATGCACCTGGCGCGGGGCGTCCTCGGGGCTCTTCGCCGTCGGCGCCGCGAGAGCCGGCGGGGGTCTAAGGAGCCAGCGCGCGGCGGCTGGGAACGACCCGTCCCGTGGGTCCCTGGCACCCCAGTGGCATTCGAGCGCGGAGCGGAGGGCCGCGGACCACAGGTAAGGGGACAGGGGTTGGTGGGGGTGGGTGGAGGAAGGAACGACGAATTACACCAGAGCTGTTCGGTACAGTCGCGGAGCTCCCTAACTTGGCGGCAGCAGGAAGGGCTCGCCTTTGGAGTAAAGGCTTTGAGGACGAGCCCGAGCCTACCCACTCCCGTTTTACAGAACATCTGCAGGTGTAAAGCTCCCTCGTGCGCGGTTTTCCTAAGCAGCCAAGTGCCCCTCCCCCGCGATGTCTCTGCAAGCAGAACCTGAGAGGGGCCGGGTGCCTCGAGAGACTCGCCCTTGGCCCATGGGAAGTCCAAGGGATTTATCCTGCATGGTGATTTCACCTGCTGGGACCCCCCCCCCGCCCCCCGCCACCCCGCCAACCCCCACTCTGGCCAGCTGGCCCAGCCCTGGTTACTGCACTTCTCCAGCCCAGGCCGGCCCTTGGCCACCTGCTGGGATGGGAAAGGGAAGGGTGTCAGAATTTCACCTTAGAAACTTGCCAGGGGGTGTGGATTTAAACACATAGTGGTCACTCTGGCAGAAGAGAAGGGAGGAGGGCACCTTGTTGCCCTTTCTTGTGGAATCGGTGGCGCTTCCGCTGAGAGGGACCTCTCCAGTGTTTGGTGTATTGGAACTGAATAATTAGAACTTGTACAATTTTCAAATTATGTGGTACTTGAATTTAAAAGCAAAACCCCTAGAACCTCTAAGTGTTTTAAAATTGAGGTCTAAAAATTGAAGGTCTGTTTTGCTTCCACTATGACATTATATTAAGAAATGTGCATATATTGAGAAGAGAGTCAGAAAAGGGAAGCAAACAAAAATCTCACTGCGGAGGCCATGGGAGTTAAGTTGTAAATGCTGCTGGCTTTCAGTAGCCTGCAGCCATTCTCTTCCTGTAGCTGATGGGATACAAAACTCTACTGGATTGTTCTTTGCACGGGATAGTCTTGTTTTGCAGAAATTCAGCTCAGAGCCATCTTTTGATGTATAAGAATTTCCCAGATTAGGCCCCCAGGCAGATCCTGGAGGGCCAGGGGGATTCCTTGCTTCATTATACCTGTCTGTTGGAGTGGAAAACAGCAATGACATAGGTTGCTTTAAATCTGCTTTTTGGTCTATCATCCAGAGCTTAGAGTAGCTACTTCCTCTCTCCCTCAATAGGGTTGTATTCCTGGAATGAATTATAGTCAGATGACCTTGTTTTTACAGGTGAGGGTCAGGGTCAGGGTCAGGGGTCGGGGGTCGGGGGCTGGGGTTAGGGTTAGGGTTTACGTTTAGAGTTAGGGTGGGAGTTAGGGGTTAGGAGTTAGGGTTAGGGTTAGGGGTAAGGGGTTAGGGGTGAAGGGTTTAGGGTTAGGGTTAGGGTAAGGTTTAGGATACGGCCACGGGTTAGGGTATGGGTACGGGTTAGGGTACGGGTTGGGGTACGCTTTAGGGTTAGGGTATGTATTAAACCTCTCCCACTCTCCAGATATCACTTAGCATGTAAAGGAATATTATTTGGGGTCCAGCTATGGAGAAGACTTTAGACACTAGGATAAGACAAAGAACACACACATTATGAATAAATCACATCAGGATTTTGTTTTTGACCTGTACTTTAAAACACTAGTGCTTAGGAAATCTAATGGAGGCAGAAGCAGTAAAGGGTAGTTTTATGGGAATAACATCACAGATTTTGTGTAGAATACACAGATTTTGACTGGTTATAAAGTCAAGTAGGAATGCTTTTGTTCTGAAGATATAAACCCTCTTCTAAATTGAGCTGTTATTGGAAGTTAGAAATTTTTTGTTGCTGTTGTATTGCTTTGTGTTTTCATGATTTTTCTGCTTGCATCTCCCTTGTGAAACCTTTGATTTGGGGAAGAGTGCCATTACTGGAAATGAGTTTACGGAATTATTCTCAAAAACAGAAGGAAATGGTTCTCACCTAAATATTAAGAAATGATCTCTATACTGGTGTACTAACAGAATTATGATTCAGGGATAATTCTATGAAATGTAATTAAACACAGTATATATTTTTTTCTTTTAAATTTCCATTGTTACTTTTTTTTTTTAACATCTTTATTGGAGTATAATTGCTTTACAATGGTGTGTTAGTTTCTGCTTTATAACAAAGTGAATCAGTTATACATATACATATATCCCCATATCTCTTCCCTCTTGCGTCTCCCTCCCTCCCACCCTCCCTATCCCACCCCTCTAGGTGGTCACAAAGCACCAAGCTGATCTCTCTGTGTTATGCGGCTGCTTCCCACTAGCTATCTATTTTATATTTGGTAGTGTATATATGTCCATGCCACTCTCTCACTTTCTCCCAGCTTACCCTTCCGCCTCCCTGTATCCTCAAGTCCATGCTCTAGTAGGTCTGTGTCTTTATTCCCGTCTTGCCCCTAGGTTCTTCATGTCCACTTTTTTTTTTTTTTTTTTTTAGATTCCATATATATAGCATAATGTTTTTTTTTTTTGATAGGTATACCTGGATTTAATTCTCACTTCTACCGCTTGGTAGCTGGATAGCCTTAGGCAAGTTTCATACCTCCCTGAAATTCACTTAATTCAGTCTGTAAAATGGCATAATAACTTATTATAGCATCCTTTTAGGAATTTTAAATCAGTTCTTGAAATAAAAGTACACAATATATAGACAAGTGTGGATTCCTCAATAGGTGTTTGACCTTTCATTTCTCCAGTATCCCACCCGCATC
>NW_020837983.1:19358376-19364449 GCF_003676395.1 Aethalodelphis obliquidens
CTACTATCATACCGTAAAAAAAAAAAAAAAAAAAAAAAAGGTGTTCATGAGAGTTCCATATTAGAATACAAGTTTTCCTTAGGCACCTGTTTATGTATGCTATTCTGCTCTTTACAATAAATAATTAAATTTAAAAGACTTAATTCCTCACTTTTAAGACCTTATTAGTTTACAAATTACATATTGACCTATGCTAAATTTTATACCGACCCATGCTAATGAATTCAGTACAGAAAACAAAAAACACTGCTATCAAGCAAACTACATATATATATATATATATATATATAAAACTTATATGAGAATTGCTACTCCAGCTTTCTTTTGGTTTCCATTTGCATGAAATACCTTTTTCCATCCCCTTACTTTCAGTCTGTATGTGTCTCTAGGTCTGAAGTGGGTCTCTTGTAGACAGCAAATATATGGGTCTTGTTTTTGTATCCATTCAGCCAATCTGTGTCTTTTGGTGGGAGCATTTAGTCCATTTACATTTAAGGTAATTATCGATATGTGTGTTCCCATTCCCATTTTCTTAATTGTTTTGGGTTTGTTATTGTAGGTCTTTTCCTCCTTTTGTGTTTCTTGCCTAGAGAAGTTCCTTTAGCAGTTGTTGTAGAGCTGGTTTGGTGGTGCTGAACTCTCTCAGCTTTTGCTTGTCTGTAAAGGTTTTAATTTCTCCATCAAATCTGAATGAGATCCTTGCTGGGTAGAGTAATCTTGGTTGCAGGTTTTTCTCCTTCAACACTTTCAATATGTCCTGCCACTCCCTTCTGGCTTGCAGAGTTTCTGCTGAAAGATCAGCTGTTAACCTTATGGGGATTCCCTTGTGTGTTATTTGTTGTTTTTCCCTTGCTGCTTTTAATATGCTTTCTTTATATTTAATTTTTGACAGTTTGATTAATATGTGTCTTGGCGTATTTCTCCTTGGATTTATCCTGTTTGGGACTCTCTGTGCTTCCTGGACTTGATTAACTATTTCCTTTCCCATATTAGGGAAGTTTTCAACTATAATCTCTTCAAATATTTTCTCAGTCCCTTTCTTTTTCTCTTCTTCTTCTGGAACCCCTATAATTCGAATGTTGGTGCGTTTAATGTTGTCCCAGAGGTCTCTGAGACTGTCCTCAGTTCTTTTCATTCTTTTTTCTTTATTCTGCTCTGCAGTAGTTATTTCCACTATTTTATCTTCCAGGTCACTTATCCGTTCTTCTGCCTCAGTTATTCTGCTATTGATCCCATCTAGAGTACTTTTAATTTCATTTATTGTGTTGTTCATCGTTGCTTGCTTCATCTTTAGTTCTTCTAGGTCCTTGTTAACTGATTCTTGCAATTTGTCCATTCTATTGTCCATTCTATCTCCAAGATTTCGGATCAACCTTACTATCATTATTCTGAATTCTTTTTCTGATAGACTGCCTATTTCCTCTTCATTTGTTAGGTCTGGTGGGTTTTTATCTTGCTCCTTCATCTGCTGTGTGTTTTTCTGTCTTTTCATTTTGCTTATCTTACTGTGTTTGGGGTCTCCTTTTTTGCAGGCTGAAGGTTCGTAGTTCCTGTTGTTTTTTGTGTCTGTCCCCAGTGGCTAAGGTTGGTTCAGTGGGTTGTGTCGGCTTCCTGGTGGAGGGTACTAGTGCCTGTGTTCTGGTGGATGAGGCTGGATCTTGTCTTTCTGGTGGGCAGGTCCACGTCTGGTGGTGTGTTTTGGGGTGTCTGTAGACTTATTATGATTTTGGGCAGCCTCTCTGCTAATGGGTGGGGTTGTGTTCCTGTCTTGCTAGTTGTTTGGCATAGGATGTCCAGCACTGTAGCTTGCTGGTCGTTGAGTGAAGCTGGGTGCTGGCGTTGAGATGGAGATCTCTCGGAGATTTTTGCTGTTTGATATTATGTGCAGCTGGGAGGCCTCTTGTGGACCAGTGTCCTGAAGTTGGCTCTCCCACCTCAGAGGCCCAGCACTGACTCCTGGCTGCAGCACCAAGAGCCTTTCATCCACAGGGCTCCTTAATTTGGGATGATTCGTTGACTATTCAGGTATTCCACAGATGCAGGGTATATCAAGTTGATTGTGGAGCTTTAATCCGCTGCTTCTGAGGCTGCTGGGAGAGATTTCCCTTTCTCTTCTTTGTTCTCACAGCTCCCAGGGGCTCAGCTTTGGATTTGGCCCCGCCTGTGCGTGTAGACCGCCGGAGGGCGTCTGTTCTTTGCTCAGACAGGACGGGGTTAAAGGAGCCGCTGATTCGGAGGCTCTGGCTCACTCAGGCCGGGGGGTAGGGAGGGTCACGGAGTGTGGGGCGGGCCTGCAGCGGCAGAGGCCGGCGTGACGTTGCAGCCTGAGGCGCGCCGTGCGTTCTCCCGGGGGAGTTGTCCCTGGATCCCGGGACCCTGGCAGTGGCGGGCTGCACAGGCTCCCCGGAAGGGCGTGTGGCTAGTGACCTGTGTTCGCACACAGGCCTCCTGGTGGCGGCAGCAGCGGCCTTAGCGTCTCATGTCTGTCTCTGGGCTCTGCACTTTTAGCCGCGGCTCGCGCCCGTCCCTGGAGCTCTCTCAAGCAGCGTTCTTAATCCCCTCTCCTCGTGCACCAGGAAACAAAGAGGGACGTAAAAGTCTCTTGCCTCTTCGGCAGGTCCAGACTTTTCCCCGGACTCTCTCCCGGCTAGCCGCGGTGCACTAACGCCCTGCAGGCTGTGTTCACGCAGCCAACCTCAGTCCTCTCCCGGCGCTCCGACAAAAGCCGGAGCCTCAGCTCCCAGTCCCGCCCGCCCCGGCGGGCGAGCAGACAAGCCTCTCGGCTGGTGAGTTCCGGTCGGCCCGATCCTCTGCGCTGGAATCTGTCCGCTTTGCCCTCCGCACCCCTGTTGCTGTGCTCTCCTCCGCGGCTCCCAAGCTCCCCCACTCCGCCTCCCGAAGTCTCTACCCGCGAAGGGGCTTCCTAGTGTGTGGACACTTTTCCTCCTTCACAGCTCTCTCCCGCTGGTGCAGGACCCGTCCCTATCCTTTTGTCTCTGTTTAGTTTTTTCTTTTGCCCTAACCAGGTACGTGGGGGGTTCCTTGCCTTTTGGGAGGTCTGAGGTCTTCTGCCAGCGTTCAGTAGGTGCTCCGTAGGAGTTGTTCCACGCGTAGATGTATTTCTGGTGTATCTGTGGGGAGGAAGGTGATCTTCGCGTCTTACTCTTCCGCCCCATTGTTACTTTTTAAAAGTACAATTATAATTCAACTTCTTTGTAACAAGTGAAATTTAAAAAGATTAAAGGAAAAGATAATATTTTACCACGTGCCATCCTTTCCCACTCGCTGAAACGACCAGCATAATGTGTAGCATTCTCATTTTATCCAGGGGTTCCTTACATCTGGAGCATCATGTTTCTCACTGTAGAAAAACATATTTAGCTCTCACACTTTTTATAGGCTACATAACAGTCCATTGAACAGAAGTACCAAGTATTTCAGACTTAGATTTTGGAGGGACACTCAGGTTACTTTCTGTTTTATTTTGTTGTTCTGCTAATTTGTTTTAACCCCAGAAAAATATTTTTTTAAAGTACAAAAAAAAATTAAGTTAGGGGTAAGGATTAGGGTTTAGGGTACGGGTTAGAGTTAAGGTACAGGTTAGGATTAGGATACAGGTTAGGGTTAGGGTTTGGGTTAGCTTTAGGGTTAAGGTACAGGTTAGGGTACAGGTTAGGGTATGGCTATGGGTTAGGGTTAGGGTATGGGTTAGGGTACGGGTTCGGGTTAGGGTATCGGTTAGGGTTAGGGTACAGGTTAGGGTTAGGGTACGTGTTAGGGTACAGGTTAGGGTATGGCTTCGGGTTAGGGTTGGGGTATGGGTTAGGGTTAGGATACGGGTTAGGGTACGGTTTAGGGTTAGGGTACAGGTTAGGGTTAGGGTACAGTATAGGGTATGGCTATGGGCTAGAGGTAGGGTATGGGTTAGGTTACAGGTTAGTGTTAGGGTATGGGTTAGGATTAGGGTATGGGTTAGGGTACGGTTTAGGGTACGGGTTAGGGTTAGGATACATGTTAGGGTACATGTTAGTGTGAGGGTATGGGTTAGGATTAGGGTACGGCTTAGGGTACGTGTTAGTTTTAGGGTTATGGTTAGGGTACAGTTTAGGGTATGGCTACGGTTTATGGTTAGGGTACGGGTTAGGGTACTGGTTAGTGTTCGGGTATTGGTTAGGATTAGGGTACGAGTTAGGGTACGGTTTAGGGTTAGGGTACAGTATAGGGTATGGCTACGGCTTAGGGTTAGGGTACGGGTTAGGGTACTGGTGAGGGTTAGGGTATGGGTTAGGATTAGGGTACGGGTTAGGGTATGGTTTAGGGTTATGGTTAGGTTAAGGGTACAAACTAGGGTTAGGGTACAGTTTAGGGTATGGCAACGAGTTCGGGTTAGGGTACAGGTTAGGGTAGGGGTTAGGGTTAGTTTACGGTTTACGGTACACGTTAAGGTATGGCTACGGGATAGGGTTAGGGTACCGGTTAGGGTACGGGTTTGGGATAGGTTACGGGTTAGGATTATGGTACACTTTAGGGTATGGCTACGGGTTAGGGTTAGGGTATGTGTTAGGGTACAGATTAGTGTTAGAGTACGGGTTAGGATTACGGTACGGGTAAGGGTAGGGGTTAGGGTATGGGTTAGGGTTAGGGTATGGGTTAGTATTAGGATACGGGTTAGGATTACGGTATGGTTAGGGCAAGGGTTAGGGTTAGGGGTAGGGTTTGGATATGGGTTAGGGTACAGAACAGGGTACGGCTACGGGTTACAATTAGGGTATGTGTTAGGGTATGTGTTAGGGTTAGGGTACGTTTTAGGGTTAGGGTACGGGGAAGGGTTAGGTTACAGGTTAGTGTTAGGGATAGGCTTAGGGTTAGGAATAGGCTTAGGGTTAGGGTACAGGTTAGGTTAGGGCTATGGGTTAGGGTTAGGGTATGGGTTACGGTAAGAGTTAGGGTAAGGGTTAGGGTTATGGTAAGGGTTAGGGTTAGGGTTAGGGAAGGCGTACGGTTAAGGGTACATGTTAGGGTACGACAATGGGTTAGGGTTAGGGTACGTGTTAGGGTACGTGTTAGTGTTAGTGTACGGGTTGTGATTAGGGGACGGGTTAGGGTAAGGCTTCGGGTAAGGGTTAGGGTTCGGGTTATGGTTAGTGTTGGGGCATGGGGATGGTTTAGGGTACAGGTTAGGGTACAACAATGGTTTAGGCTTAGCGTACGTGTTAGGGTATGGGTTAGTGTTAGCGTACGGGTTAGGATTAGGGGACGGGTTAGGGTAAGGCTTCGGGTAAGGGTTAGGGTTAGGGGACGGGGACGGGGACGGGGACGGTTTAGGGTACAGGTTAGGGTACGACAACGGTTTAGGGTGAACATACGTGTTAGGGTAAGGGTTAGTGTTAGCGTACGGGTTAGGATTAGGGGATGGCTTAGGGTAAGGCTTCGGGTAAGTGTTAGGGTTAAGGTTAGGGTTAGGGTTAGGGAACGGGGACGGTTTACGGTACAGGTTAGGGTACGACAACAGTTTAGGGTGAGCGTACGTGTTATGGTACGGGTTAGTGTTAGTGTATGGTTTAGGATTATGGGACGTGTTAGGGCAAGGTTTCGGGGAAGGGTTAGGGTTAGGGTTCGGGCTAGGGTTAGGGTTAGGGGACGGGGACGGTTTAGGGTACAGGTTAGGGTACGACAACGCTTTAGGGTGAGCGTACGTGTGAGGGCACGGGTTAGTGTTAGCGTACGGGTTAGGATTAGGGGAGGGGTTAGTGTAAGGCTTCGGTTAAGAGTTAGGGTTAGGGTTAAGATTAGGGTTATGGTTAGGGTTTTCGTTTTTGGTTCAAGGTAGATTTTATTCCTCTTTTTTTATTTAAAGATATAATCATGGAAATTATTTATTCATAAAAATACATGTATGTGAAGGGAAGAAATTTTTTCTGTTTTACTTTTTAATTTTTTTTAATTTTTAATTTAATTTTATTTTTTTATACAGCAGTTTGTTATCGGTTATCTATTTTATACATGTAAATGTATACATGCCAATCCCAATCTCTCAACTCCTCCCACCACCACCACCCCAACAGCTTTCCCC